>NW_026946115.1:123898-131398 GCF_034702125.1 Engraulis encrasicolus | reverse complement strand
TGTGTGTATGTTATAAACATGGCTGAAAGTGCATTAGCACAGGGTTAAGTAATGTAGACACGCACACACACACACACACACACACACACACACATAGTCAGTCTGGTACATGTGTGTGTGTGTTGATGTGATGATCATTGTGCCTAAATAAGAGGGTTACTGACGGTGATGGTGTTACATGAGAGGCTCATCTTGGCTGCGTTCCAATATGCGACCTTGCGACCTCCACTTGTGCTTGTGGCATAGAACCAGGAAGCAATATGTTGTGATGACATCACTGATTACAGCATTAAATTTCAATATCTCGCAAAAGCTCAATTGTAGAGACATTTGCTCATTTGCAAACTGCATGGTGAGTGTAGAACAGTCCCCCAAAAGTGGTTGTGGCTACAGCAGGCTGACAGCTGGGGAACTCAATTGTTCTCTCCAGGGAGGCGGCCGGGGATTAATCGATTAATCACGATTCAATTTGATTCGATTCATTCCGAATCGATTCAATCCGTTCCCTTCTTGGTGCCAGGATTTCCCCCAAAAGATGCTGTTGCCTATTTTTATATAAAAATGTCAAAGATGTGGCTTGACAGTGTTAACAGATTGCTAATTTGTAATAGGCCTAGGCCTAATTGACTAATACCTACTGTGTATTTTCCATAGACCTAAAATAAACAAAAAGAAGGAAAAGAAAATGAACCAAAAAAAAAATATTTTGTGCCCTGTGAATTGGTTATCTGAATTTTAGATTAAATCGATCGATTATCAATTAAATCGATAATTTTACCCAGCCCTATGTGTGACCATGTGCTGTAACAGTTAGTTATGATGTACGCCAAACATTTATTATATTTACGTCTTGCCACAGTGGATGTGTTTACGTCTTACCACAGTGGATATGTTTATTGAGCTTTATGACTTTATTTAGCTTCAGCCTAGTTCATCCTGCGTTCCAAATGTTATTTTTTTGTCTTAGTGTAGATTATGGTGTTAGCTTAGCAAATATTAGCATGGCTCTACGCAGGATGTGCAAAAAGAGAAGATTAGAGAATTCAAACTCCGCCCATCCAATACAAAGGAGTGTGTTCAATAAGTTGGGTCTCCTAAGGGGGCGTTGTCTCCTCCTTCTTCTCTCTCTGTGGCATTTCCTTCTTCTTCTTCTTCTCTGTTTGTGATGTTTGGTGACGGCTTGCACAAGATGTGTGCTACCGCCGTCTACAGTGCTAACGGAACTCTAAAGTCTCCTAAAGGGGCGTTCACCTGATGTCACATGGATCTAGGAAAAGTCTGAGCCTTAAAGGGACACTGTGTGTTTATTTCCAGAATTCATGCTGCCCATTCACTAATGTTGCATTTTTCACTTACCACCACCATCACATTCTAAGTATTCACTATGACTGGAAAAATTGCACTTTTCATACATGAAAAGGGGGATCTTCTCCATGGTCCGCCATTTTGAATTTCCAAAAACAACCATTTTTAGCTGCAAAAATGACTGTACTTGGACCATTCTAGAAAATATTTGTTTATTACTTAGTAAACTTTCATGTAAAGATCAAATTTGGCAATAGGCAGCCCAGTTTCAATGAGCCGCATACTTGCAGTACCTTTTTTGACCATTTCCTGCAAAGTGTCCCTTTAAGTATCTTACTCTAATCTCCTCTCTTTGGTATGTGTAGCTTCATGCAGCTGCTTCATACAGCTTGGTATGTATTCAGCTGCTTCATTCAGCTGCTAACAGCTTGGTATGTATTCAGCTGCTTCATTCAGCTGCTAACAGCTTGGTATGTATTCAGCTGCTTCATTCAGCTGCTAACAGCTTGGTATGTATTCAGCTGCTTCATTCAGCTGCTAACAGCTTGGTATGTATTCAGCTGCTTCATTCAGCTGCTAACAGCTTGGTATGCGTGGCCCAGCTGCTCCATTCAGCTGCTAACAGCTTGGTTTGTGTGGCCCAGCTGCTACATGCAGCTGCTAACAGCTTGGTATGTATGATCCAGCTGCTAACAGCTGCTAACAGCTTGGTATGTATGATCCAGCTGCTTCCGCTAGTTTAGCATCATGTAGGCTTCACAGTTGGCTCTAAAATCATATATTTTATTCTTACTGTTGTTTTTATTTTATTCTTTTTTTTTTACTTTTCTACTCTTGGGGCTGCTCTGGGGCGAGTTTCTCGAAAGTGTAGTTGTTAGCCTGTTAGCAGCTTTAGTAGTTGCCAATGGGAAATTGCCTTGCAAACAACAAAGTAGCTAGCACAGTTAGCCACTATGGTTTCGAGAAATGCACCCCTGCTCTGGTCTGCTCTTCGCTCCTCAGTCAGAAGTGCAATAATAAAGATCTCTAAAGTAATGCACAAAGATCTCCAAAGTAAGTCATAAAGATGTGTCTCTGGGATAATAAAGACGTGTCTCTGGAACAGAAACCTGCTGAGTGTCTTCATTCGTAACAATATAGGCCAGTGATTCTCAACGTGTGGTCCGTGGACTTCTGGTGGTCCGCGACAGAGCTCAGGTGGTCCGTGATGGGATTTCTACTTTTCCCAGACAAGCTAGCAGTAGGCTATATTTGTAACATTATTACACAGCTAAACATAGCTTCACCACAAAAAGACAGACTTGTAATGTGAATAAAAAGCAACTGATCTGCATCGTAATTAGCAGTAGGCTATCAAATTCGCACCCGTCAACTTTGAACATTTTTGGGGGGACAAAGTGGTCCCCGGTCTGAAGAACTTTGAGAATCACTGATGTAATGCATAAAGATCTCCAAAGTAAATCATAAAGATCTCTAATGTAGGCCTAAATCATAAAAATCTCTAATGTAAATCATAAAGATCTCTAATGTACATAAAGATCTCTAATGTAATGCATAAAGATCTCCAATGTAAATCATAAAGATCTCTAATGTAAATCATAAAGATCTCTAATGTACATAAAGATCTCTAATGTAAATCATAAAGATCTCTAATGTAATTTAAATCATAAAGATCTCCAATGTAATGCTTAAAGATCTCTAATGTAATAAAGATCTCTAATGTACATAAAGATCTCTAATGTACATAAAGATCTCTAATGTAAATCATAAAAATCTCTAATGTAAATCATAAAGATCTCTAATGTACATAAAGATCTCTAATGTGATAAAGATCTCTAATGTACATAAAGATCTCTAATGTACATAAAGATCTCTAATGTAAATCATAAAGATCTCTATTGTAATAAAGATCTCTAATGTAAATCATAAAGATGTGTATCTGGGGTAATAAAGATGAATCTCTGGAATAGACGCCTGCTGTGTGTCTTTATTCAGACATTTTAATATAGAATGATGATAATGTGAAGCGTGAAGTGCAATTATAAAGATGTATCTCTGGAACAGTTAAGCAATATGACCCGAGTGGACTGACATCCTCCCTGGAACAGTTAAGCAATATGACCCGAGTGGACTGACATCCTCCCTGGAACAGTTAAGCAATATGACCCGAGTGGGAGGGATGATGTGCACTGACATCCTCCCTGGTGTGGTTAATATGACCCGAGTGGACTGACATCCTCCCTGGAACAGTTAAGCAATATGACCCGAGTGGACTGACATCCTCCCTGGTGTGGTTCGGCCATAGGCACGAAGCCAAAGAGCATTTTGTGTGCGTCTCAGAAAACTGTGTAACTGTGCCACACACTGAAACTCCCGGCATAAGTCAGTAAGGGCTTGGTCCTAAGTCCTCTGACCAACGCCATAAAAACATCATTACCTCTTTGGGTGGTGATGTGAAGACTGTTTGGTAAGTTTTGAGTTCACCTCTCCCATAATTTAATCCATTATTTTCTATGGTCTTAGAGGGAAAATTGCCTGTCAACTGTGTTCTCAACGCAATCATAAGAACCTGAATTAGAAATCAAAAGTAGAAAAACACAGATAAAGCGTACAAAGACATGAATTGATTAATAGTGCAGGTGGATATGTCAGAAAAAAGAGGTTTAGGAACATTTCATATAGATTTTTCCAAATTGTGTTTTTTATCAACTACAAACCCCATAGTCTTCAAATCCACCTGTTTCCATTTTTTTTCCGAAGTGGAAACGCCCAAAATCCAAGATGGCGGATATGCAGTCAGATTCTAACACAATTGAATGTAATGGAAGGAAACATGTCATATACATTTTTGGAATTGGTGTTTTTTAGCATCTCTTGGACCCCCTGAATACAAAACTACCTGATTCTATTTCCCCCCTTCATTTTTAGAACCAAAATCCAAGATGGCTGACATAACATATAGCAAAAATGACATGTTTGGTGTTTTGAGGTCTCTAAAGTCAGTGTTTTTTTCTTGTATTTTTAATATTCTTGATGTATACAGGACCGTTCAGTCAGTCATTACATGAACTTTTTCAAAAATCATTTAAAATTTATAAAAATTCAACATGACATCTATAAAACGATTGCGTAAGCTTACCTCTCTATATGGCCAGCTGATGTGTCTCATCCCAAATCTGAGCTGGCCCCTTTGATAATTTGTGTTTTATATTTCTAGGACCCCCTCTGAAAACAAAACAATCTGTTTCCAATTTTTAGAAGCAAAATCCAAGATGGTCAACATTGTAGCAAAATATGAACATTTGGTATTTTCAGGTTTATTAAGCTATTGTGTTATTTTGTACGCCTATTGGTAATATTTTGATAGGCACATAACTGTCATTACATTAAATGTTTCGTCTCATAGGAAGAGCATCTGGAATTTGGGGTGACACACTGTAAATCTTGTGCGCACATGTCGGCTAGCAATTGGCTAGTTGCAAAAAGTTGGCCTGTTGCCTCCAACTAAACTCTCTAGACTGATCAGAAAGTAAAAGAAAATCCTATTAATTCATTTCATTGAACAACTGTAAAAAAAATAATAATGGGCAAGAGGACCACCTTCATGATGTGCAGCATCATTGAGGGAGCCAGTTTCTTTTCATTTTTATGTCAATTATTTTCATAAAAGATTCACACTTGTGCCACTTATACGGATCCTCATGATGCCAAAGGTCTCACAAAGGTCAGTGTATGATAGTGTGGCAATCAGCAGTCAGCGCACCTGCCAATCTTGCACCTGAAACACAGAGGACAGACCAAGGAACCAGCAGGGAGGACAGCCAAGCCCCCTTGAGTCATGACATATGGTAGTACTTTGGGTTTGGGTTCAAATAACAGAAGGCCTTGGTTCCAAGTCGTGTGAGCCCACTCTCCTCTTCTTCACTACACATGGCTTCAGAATTGGGATGACTTGCTATGAGGGTGATAGGCATGCCAACCGGATGAGCCACAACAGACCCACAGAGACGTGATCTCAATGGATGCTACTGATGGGTGAAGCATAATATTAGACACCATGGATGATATAGGCCTAAGTAAGTTGGGAATTATATGAGGGACGTTCAGAGCGTGTGAAGCACATGAGTGGGCTTACCGTAGGGAAGACCATATCAGGGTATGATCCATCACTAGAGTTGAGGATATTCTCTGACTGTCATGCCAGAGAGCCCAGTTCTATGAGCAGAGAGCATGGTAAGATTGTTGGCATTGGAGGAATGCAACATGCCAGATAGAACATACGGTTTCACAGCCTTCAGATAAGCTGAGGCCGACCTTGAAGCAACTTTGTAGCCCTTTGCCTCGATATAGGCAGCCAATCCAGTGAATGTGCATATTACTGTACAGGTAGCACTGCATAATAGGTAGGCCTACTGTACATGAAGTGACTCATAGCAATTGTTGTTGGAACAATAATTTGGACCAGCATGGAATCCTCTGTGCTCGAATTCACAAATGAATGGCGTCAGAGTAGAGTAGAGTATCATTTATTGATTTATAGACCTGAAAGCAACATTAATGTTGATTTTGCTAAACAAAATGTCTTCCATCTTGGATTTTGTAATGGGCTTAGTTTATGTAATGGCTGACTTCACATTCATGTAACAAATATTACCAAAACAAGTCAACAATGGCTTTATAGACTTCAAAATATTAAATATGCCAATTTCGCCATAAATTATGTCAGCCATCTTGGATTTTGCCACAAAAAATGAAGGAAAACATTGAAAATAATTTGTTTTCTATTCAATGTTGCCCTGGAATTATAAAACAGTTCAATTGAACCTTAAAACGGCATTAATGGTGAAATTTCTACACACAATGGCAACCATCTTGAATTTGCCACTAAATGTTCACGAAAAAAATGGAAACAGGTGGATTTGCGTTCGAGGAGGTCCTAGAAGTAAAAAAAACAACAAATGTAAAAATCTATATGAAATGTTCCTAAACTTACATATGGACCTATACTATAAGGCGTTTTGGTGGAAGTTCTGAGGTCTTCAGCTAGCTCAACATCCTGAAAATGGTTAAAATGTCAAGCTGTGTCACCTTCAATTGTGTTACGTATTAGCTATGACAGTTGAGAGTTGACAGTTGCCCATTTATCTCCATATTGATAGATAAAAAAAAATATATATTTTGTATTTTAGGGAGATGGGTTTGTCACCTCTGTTTTTTCTCCTAAAAAAGTGCAGACTTGTTCCCCTGCACTGTTGACCGTAACACAGTTGCGTAACATAGTTGACTGTTTTGAAAGTGTTTTTGTGCTATTGATCTCTTGTGTGTTGGAAAAATCCTGCTGAGAGACGTCTTGTGTAAGGAGGGTGACTAAACTCAAATCAGACGTTACAGTGATTTATAATGAAAAATGTGTCAGTCTGTGTCACAGTGAATCATAAAATCCTACTCATGAAGCTCAACAATCACATTTTCCATATCAGTTGCACAGATTAATGACAACATTATTGTTAAGGGACATGAGCACTTTCAAACGTATGTTCTTTACACTCTGTAGTATTTTTTATATATGTTTGACATGACATAGTAGTTGTCCATAACACTGTTGACAAAATAATCAAGCAAACGCTTTCATTAAAATATTTAACAGATTATTTATGATTAAGCTTGGCAATTTGTTTGTTTGGAAACTTAAATGTATACACTATGGAAACATCTAGGTCATTTGTTAAAAAAAAAATACTGATAATTGACATTTTGCTTTTGCCAAAAGCCCACTCAAATTGTAGAATCACTCAGTAAATGGTCTAGGTGTGTGTGTGTATGTGTGTGTGTGTGTGTGTGTGTGTGTGTGTGTGTGTGTGTGTGTGTGTGTGTGTGTGTGTGTGTGTGTGTGTGTGTGTGTGTGTGTGCAATAAAGAGACAGACACACTGTAGTTTAGTAGTAAATGTTCTGGGTGTTTTATTGGTTGTTTGGGATTCACTGCTTCGTAGGCTCCTCCCCTCCCATCTCCATGACGAATGTCCTCGTATAGGCTCCTCCCAGTGGGCGGTCTTATAGCGTAGTAGCCTCTGATTGGCTCTGATCTCATTGGGCTGTCTTACATTATTTGCCAATCTCTGTGGGCGGTCTTACAGTGTACCCCGGGGGTGTGGCCCGTTTATTTGCCCCTCCCTCATTCCAACAGCAATACAGGA
>NW_026946115.1:101398-103898 GCF_034702125.1 Engraulis encrasicolus | reverse complement strand
ATTTGAAACACTATCACATCATGCCTACCTGAGTGGCACCATGTTCTAACACACACACACACACACACACACACACACACACACACACACACACACACACACACACACACACACACACACACACACACACACACACACACACACACACACACACACACACATACGCGCCTACCTGCGGCACCATGTTCTTGAAGGACTCCATGATCTTTGAGCTCTTGGCCTCCTGGAAGTAGGAGAAGCAGCCGGTAATGATGACCACCACCGAGAGCACGATACCCAGGTACAGCTGTGGACACACACACACACACACACACACACACACACACACACACACACACACACACACACACACACACACACACACACACACACACACACACACACACACACACACACACACACAAATAATAACATTAATGATGACCACCACCGAGAGCACGATACCCAGGTACAACTGTGGAACAGAGGAAAAAAACAAATAATAACATGAAAGGGACATTCCACCGGTGGAGACATGAATATGTATTGAAAGTGGGTCATATATGTAGTAGAATAGTAGCATAATTTTCTAATTTGGTGCCTTCTTGGCTGAGAAAAGGCAGACAATGACTTTTTAGTGCTTGTGGATTTGTGACAACAATCCCCATAATGCATTGCAATGCTCAAGGTCCACAGGCCACACCCAGGCAGCTCTGCCAGTGACTTACTGGAGCCTCAATGCCAGTGATTTCAAAAGCACTGGCACACTGATCTGTGATAGGTCTGTTAGCGCATTAGGTCCAACCCCTATGGGCGGGGTTGAAAGGGTGGGAAAAAGGCTTGTAGTCTCAACAGAAATCCACCTCTTTTACACTTCCTCCTACAATGATGCAAAATGACGATTTTTACATCATTGTAGGAGGAAGTGTCAAGAGGTGAATACGGATTTCTCCTGTCTCAGGGGGAATTGAGAGAGTGTTGCACGCAGTGCTTAATTTGTCAAGCGGGAGGTTCCGGAGTGCAGAGGATAGGTGGGTTAGGGTTAGGGTTAGGGTTAGGGTTAGGGTTAGGGGGTGTGTGTCTGTCATGTCTTTCCCCGAGGTTCCATCCAAAGTTCCGGAGCTCTCGTCTGAGGTTCCGGAGCTAGGTCCCCCTTGCTCCCCCTCAAATTAAGCACTGATTGCATGACCATTCAAAAGTATGACTGGGTGTCTAGCAATGGAAAGCCTAATGCAAATGGGTGGAGTGTCCCTTTAATATTGTAATATGATTTGATTTGATTTTATCTCCTATGTTTCCTGACTTGACACACACACACACACACACACACACACACACACACACACACACACACACACACACACACACACACACACACACACACACATACACACACACACACACACCAGACTGGACTCACATTGTCTCCGGCGGGGTCGTCCTCGGTGGCGGCCTGGATGGCGTAGGCCAGGAAGCAGAGGATGGCGCCGGTCCAGAGCAGCATGGAGAAGCCGCCGAACAGCTGACGGCAGAACTTGATCCACTCCGGGGTGGTGGGGGGCGGGGTCAGCGCGTTGGGGCCGTCGCGCAGCAGGTACTCGGCCGCCTTCGCATTGGTCAGACCCTACGGGAAGAAGGGGCGGGGCTTACTTAGTCAGACACACACAGGTGATGTGGAACAATGTAAAAGCATTCGTGTGTGTGTTGGTGTGTGTGTAATATTACATTACATTACATTACATTGCGCTTAACTGACGCTTTCATTTATTCAAAGCGACTTACAGTTATTATTTGTCAGGGTATTGGTTACAGTCCCTGGAGCAATGTGGGGTTAGGTGCCTTGCTCAAGGGCACTTCAGCCATGGATGGAGGTGTAGGGAGAGGTCAGGGGGGGATTTGAACCTGCAACCCCTAGATTGAAAAACCAACTCTCTAATGCTGGTACTGCACCCTTGGGCAATACACTGCCATCTAGTGGGCTGATACTGGTACTACACGAGGCCTACTCTACTCTGCCATCTAGTGGGCGTATACTGGTACTACACGAGGCCTACTCTACTCTGGCATCTAGTGGCCTTATACTGGTACTACACCCTTGGGCAATACGAGGCCTACTATACAAGGCCTACCAATGTATATTTGCCCACCAGTCACTTCAATACACCGATCCGAGAACGTCACCATCTTGCACTGGCGCCATTGCTGCACTGCCCTTCTCTCTATGTGCCATCGATAAGTAGTTGCTGAGCTAATACTTTCTGGAGACTGAGACCATCAAAATGACAGCCGGAATAAAGGTTTGAATAAAGCTTCATGGATTGACTGTCAGACAGTGGCCACAGGTGATTGATGAAGCTATAATATATATTAGATATATTAGATATATTAGATATATTATATATATTAGATATATTAGATCTATTAGATATATTAGATATATTATCATGACCTGAAAGGATTCATGAGGGACATGCTACACAAGCTACACTGAATAGACCAATGGGCAGCCTAACCAATGGGC
>NW_026946115.1:70000-81299 GCF_034702125.1 Engraulis encrasicolus | reverse complement strand
TACCAAGACAACTAACCCCACACTGCTCCAGGGACTGTAACCAATACCCTGTACCAAGGCACCCAACCCCACACTGCTCCAGGGACTGTCACCAATACCCTGTACCAAGGCACCTAACCCCACACTGCTCCAGGGACTGTAACCAATACCCTGTACCAAGGCACCGAACCCCACACTGCTCCAGGGACTGTAACCAATACCCTGTACCAAGGCACCCAACCCAAATCATCTCCACCCCCCCCGTCAAATCATCTCCACGCCCCCTTCAGTACTCTAGTTGTTACTCCCCCCCCCCCCCCCACCCCCCCCCCCCCCCCGTGTTCTTTTCTTTGAAGGCCTAATTTTTTCCTGCTAACTCAAATGAAGAGAGGACAAATAAATG
This sequence comes from Engraulis encrasicolus, assembly GCF_034702125.1. Lineage (NCBI taxonomy): Eukaryota > Metazoa > Chordata > Actinopteri > Clupeiformes > Engraulidae > Engraulis > Engraulis encrasicolus. The sequence continues at coordinate 80,917 of NW_026946115.1, read as the reverse complement.
AGCCCTTCGAAGAAAAGAGCACGGTCCCTAAAGTCAAACATGGCAGAGTTTCCCTGATGTTTTGAGATTGCTTTGCTGCCTTTGGCACTGGACTGCTTGACCGTGTGCATGGAATTATTAACCCTCTGGGCGCCACAGGCGACTTTTGTCGACGAGATGCCGTATTGATTACAACGGCCGTTTTTTTCAAATAGGATATCAAATGTAGTTCAACTTCCACTCCATTGGGTGGCAGACATGTAGTACTTCAGTTCTAAACACATTGGGACGCCTTATATGGTATTTTGTTTAAGAAAACTACAAAACTACAAACCTCGGACATTGCGGAAGTAACTTCTCCCCGGTGAAACAATGCGAAAGACGGAAGCAGCCTTGTAGTGACATTACGTGGATAATTCTACTGAATAAACGACCAAATGCACTCAAATGGTAACTTGTCATGATTGTACATATGTATTCATCATATATTTCGCCCCTAAATGAGGTAATATGCAAACAGGAGTGTATTTTCTGCCGCGTTATACTTCCCATGTTACTGTTGCCTGAGGGAAACTATCGACAGCCTATTCGTCGATCATGGGGACTGTAACAAGAAAACCCTTCATTCATTCACTTGTAAGTAGGCTACACAATAGAAGTGTTCGTTTCTGCAGGAGACTTGTATATTGAGGAAGGGAAGGTTTTTTCCGATCGAGATGCGAGGTAATTTCATGCTGCTTTGTATAGCCTACTGTCGCTATGCTGGCGACGTTCATTGCAACGACAGGGGAATGATGCAACGCGTCGTAATTTGCCTGTTACAGAGTCAATATTCATCATCTGGAGGGTGACAGTGGTCAGGATGTTTGTAGAAGAGCTTGTATACTAAGTAGAAAAGTAAATGAAGACAAAAGAAGTGCGCATATTCCTGCCAACAGTGGGGGATGGAGTGAGAGGAGTATGCGCCCGAGACACAGAGGTCTCGTGCGCATTCTACTCGGTGCAAAACGGAAGCATAGTTCACGCTACTCGACACTGTTCCTGCCGACTGCAGGTCTAAATAAATAGCAATGCTATTCTAATGATATAATAATAGTAATAATTATGTCCAATTGCGACCTGACTGAGTCTATTTGCAACAAAAAAGTGTGATACCAGCTGGGGTTTGGTGCATCAGAAAGACATGGGCGATATAGGCTAGGTAACCCCCCCCCCCCCCCCAAACACACACACACACACTCACACACATTTTCCTTATATCACCTATTTGTATATCAGTAAATGTAACACTGGGTTTGAATAGATATTTGCACAAGTTTTTAGACATGTAGCCCATACCCAGAGTCCTTCAGGTTTGTACGCTGACAGGCCTACTGTAGGCTACTGTAGGCCTGCTTTTTTTTGGTACTTGGTTCAAAGACACACAAATGGACAAAATGCACATAATACCCCTAGTGTGGATAGAATCTGCATGCTGGACATTGCTGTGAAGGGTGTCCATGCACTAAAAAATAACTTGTCACCTTCATAGACCAGGCCCTACAGGCAAAACGACAACCATCCATTCACTTGTGTTTGTCACTGTGCTACATTGTTGCACTATATTAGTTACAAATTACACTTTTAGTGTACAATTTATTGCTTTCTAGACCAAAATGTATTCACAGAACATAATAGTGAAGGTGTCTGGGGAAGTTTTATAAATTAAATTAGATAAATTATTAAAAATATTTTGAAAATATGCAAAAAAAATCCAATAACTCATTATAAATTCAAAATGGCCGACACCATATGACGTCATAATATGCAAATTAGATGGGATAATTTACTCCCAAAATAAACTTTGGGTCATCCTCAATATTTGTCTCATTAATTGTCAGGCTCTATCTATTACCCATGTTAAGCCACAGCCTTTTGAATATAACATGTCAAAATCATCAGTTTTGGGCAAAAACCTGTGGCGCCGAGAGGGTTAAGTCTGTAGACTATCAACAAATTTTGCAGCATAATGTAGGAGTCCACCCCTGAATCCTATAGAAAACCTATAGAGAGATCTCAAAATGGCAGTGTGGAGAACGCACCTGTCAAATTACCTCAAGGATGGTCTAAAATTCCAGCAGAGCGTTGTAGGAAACTCATTGATGGTTCTCAGAAGTGGTTGTTCGCAGTAATTTTGTCTAAAGATTGTTATCACTCCCCTCCAGGAAAGACGCGAGACAAGTTCTTCAAGTTACTGATGGATTTACTTTCTTCTTTATTAATTCTTTATCCACCGTCGAACTATTAAAAGCAATAAACACACACATATAGTAAGCAGACAATCCTAACACCCAAACAAAAGTGCCAAAACGAAATGGGAATCATACACAATAAAATACACACATACCTCGCTGGCTGCACTTCACTGAGAGGGAAATGAGTAGGATACAAACTTGAACTTCAGACTTTAGACAGTGCGGCATACAAGCAATTGCCGCGAGTCAGCTTCTAGCTTCTCCATAACAAAGGAAGTGTGCAACATTAAAAACCCTCCGTGTGAAACCCCAACCCACGCGACGTCACATCCCATTTAATCAGACATAATTGACCCCAGTTCATTCTTGACCCAAAAATAGACACATATCAGAAATATACAAATATAAATGTAGAGGAAAGACATATGAAACTAGAATTGTAGTGAAAAACATACAAAGAAGAAGTCGATGACATTTAAACAGCTAAAATTGTTCTATCAAGTAATAGGCTGAGGGTATCAATACTTCTGTTCGGCCCGTTTTTCGGAGTTTTGTATAAAATCGTTATTCATTTGACTTTTTTTTAATTCTCTTTTGTGTTTTTTCATTACAAGGCAAACAAATGAAGATATTAATAACAAAGCATTTGTGATTGCATTCATTTTCTGGAAGAAATTGAGTATTATCTGACAAAATTGAAGGTGTGCCAATACTTTTGGGGAGCACTGTAATTGTATATGCTTCAGATAGCCTTAAAGGGACACTGCGTGAGAGTTTTGGTTGTTTATTTCCAGAATTCATGCTTCCCATTCACTAATGTTACCTTTTTCATGAATACTTACCACCAACATCAAATTCTAAGTATTCATTATGACTGGAAAAATTGCACTTTTCATACATGAAAAGGGGGATCTTCTCCATGATCCGCCATTTTGAATTTCCAAAAATAGCCATTTTTAGCTGCAAAAATGACTGTACTTGGACCATACTAGAAAATATGTGTTTATTACTTAGTAAACTTTCATGCAAATGTGGCAATAGGCAGCCCCGTTTCAATGAGCAGCATAGTTGCAGTACCTTTTTGACCATTTCCTGCACAGTGTTCCTTTAACAGACAAACAAAGTATTTAAATCCATGATATCTAGCAGCGCGTGCGTAATGTAATCATAAACACCTACAATCCTGAGCTGTTACTATTCCTGTCTATGTTGTTCTACACATATTTGTGCGACAAAATTCACCTGACAGTTGGCTGTGGACAGTGTGCACGAGTCAACACAATACTCTGCTGCACAACACCTAGCTAGGATAGCTAGCTGCTCTTAGCATGAGGCAACACAACACCTAGTTATGATAGCTAGCTGCTCTTAGCGTAGCGTTCCACAACACCTAGCTAGGATCACTGTTGGGAAAGTTACTCAAAATCTGTAATGCACTACTTATTACATGTTACTGTCATTTAAAAGTAATGCCTTACATTACAACATTACTTTTTTTTAAAAGTAAGGCATTACACTACTTTTGCATTACTTTTAGTTACTTTAGCCAAAATGACTGGAAATAAGGATTTGGCAATGTACAGTGCAAATCTATGAGGTGGCATGACTTTCACCTGCCATCCACAAGTCGTTTTGGAAGCATGCAGACTGAAAACCAACATTTTCAGGAATTGCGTCTTACCCACATGAACATTGATTCACCAATACAATGATTAATCCTTTCTCTTCTTACCACACCTTACCATGCGCACCAGCGCCGTTTTTTTAATCTATTACGGACGCATGCAGCACAGGCTCCGTTGCACTTGGCTGAAACATAAAGCCACCTCACTGCACTACGAGTTTGAACATTATTATTGATAAAAGAGCAGATGCATTGCTACAGTAGGCCCATTTTGAATATTAATTATATACAGCACACCGGGGAAAATGTCTTATCAATGAACGAAATTATAGGCGAAAAAAACGATTGCGAGGATACCAGCCAGTCAGTTTGCAAGCTCGTGGCTCGCCTGAATCATGTGACTTCGTGCGGAGATCAGTTTGTCACTCACTCACAACTCCAGAACTATTCTTTACGCGCGCTCAGTCAGCACCGCGGCCAGCATATTCTGCGACTTTGCGCAAACAGCTAGTTCTATTCATGCAACTATTGCGCTGGAATTTACAGTGATAGGCTACAGAGTAATGTAACGACAGCAAGCATTTTCAATTTCACTACTTTGACAGGCGAACGTATAATATTTTATGTCAAATGGATTTATTTCAATTTTAGTGGTGTTTAGTTGAACAAAAGTGAGGGGGGTGTAACGTACTCGTGCCCCCCGTCGGATACCCTGCCGTGTCCCTGTCTCGTGCTAATGGGATGCATCCCCTCCTTTCCTGACTAATTTGGTGGTACTATGGCACCTCTTCAAATCGTCAAATTGCTTGTAGGCTACTGTTTTTCGACGTGGAAAGCGGTTTGGGTTTCAAGTAGGGCCTACAGTGTGCATTTAACTTACAGTAAATGTTCTTGGCGTCCTTATTTTCAATGAAGTCAAAGTAGTGGGCATATACCCATCTTGAAAACGAGCAAGCTGGATCTTCTGGATCGGTCATCCTTTGTCAGCCTGCCATTTCGAGAGACGAAACGTGAAAGAGGAAGCAATGTTCTGCGTGGAACTTTAAAATCTCTGCGCGGACGTAGGCTATCAGATGCAATAGCTGATCTCGTGGTGATCCGCGAACATTGTATAAAGAAAACAAAATACCCACACAAAATTTAGGTGAAAAAAATGCGTTGTAATGTGCAAGTTACTTGCATTGTAACGAGGACATATTACCGATTTTCCCCCCTGTAATCAGTTACATTACTGCGTTACTCAAAAAGGTAATGCATTACAGTAATTAGTTACTTTTGTAACGCGTTACTCCCAACACTGGCTAGGATAGCTAGCTGCTCTTAGCGTAGCGTTCCACAACATCTATCTAGGATAGCTAGCTGCTCTTAGCATGAGGCAACACAACACCTAGCTAGGATAGCTAGCTGCTCTTAGCGTAGCGTTCCACAACACCTAGTTAGGATAGCTAGCTGCTCTTAGTATAGTCAACACAACACCTAGTTAGGATAGCTAGCTGCTCTTAGCGTAGCACTCCACAACACCTAGCTAGGACATCTAGCTGCTCTTTGCGTAGCGTTCCACAACACCTAGTTAGGAAAGACAACAACCTCCTGCTGAATGTCAACAAGACCAAGGAGATTGTTGTCAACTTTCAGAGGGTCCAAAAACAACTGCCACCACTGACCATCGACGGTGATGCTGTGGAGAGAGTGAGCAGCACCAAGTTCCTTGGAGTGCACATCAGCGACGACCTCTCTTGGACCACCAACACTACATCACTGGCGAAGAAGGCCCATCAGCGTCTCTACTTCTTGCGCAAACTAAAGAAGGCAAGTGCTACACCCTCCATCATGACAACATTCTACAGAGGAACCATAGAGAGCGTCGTGTCCAGCTGCATCACAGTGTGGGGAGGAAGCTGCACGGAGAAAAACAGGAAGACACTCCAGCGTGTTGTGAACACAGCGAAGAAGATCATTGGAGTACCACTCCCCTCCCTGCAGGACATTTACACCGCACCGCGCCTCACCCGAAAAGCACTGATGATCATCAAAGACACAAGCCACCCTGCACACAAACTGTTCAGCCTCCTGCCCTCTGGAAAGAGGTACAGGCGCCTCCGTTCCCGTACCACCAGGCTTGCAAGCAGCACGATGCATCAAGCAATCAAGATACTGAACACTCAACCCACTCTCCCTTCACTGTCAGCCTCTAGCCAGCCAGGCCACTGACAACGCTCCCCCCCCTCATCCCCACCACCATATCTGCGACTGAACATTCCACCTGCACTACTACATCTGTGACTGAACTTTCAACCTGCACTAACTCAAAACATACACATGCACACACACACACACACACACACACACACACACACACACACACACCACACACACACACACACACACACACACACACACACACACACACACACACACACACACATACACACACACACACACACACACACACACACACAAACACACACACACACACACACACACCCACACACACACACACACACAAGCACACTGCACTTTCTGCACTAAACCCAAACATACACACACTGACACACAACTCATACTCACACACATACACACACACACACACACACACATACACAGGTACACACACACATACGCACGCCGCACTTTCTACCTGCACTAAACACACACACACACACGCACACACACACACACACACACACACACACACACACACACACACACACACACACACACACACACACACACACACGCACACACGCACACACGCACACAAAACACATACAAAACACACACACACACACACATACTGCTGCTGGTGTTGTATTTATAAAAAACCTTTTTTAATTATTTATTCATTTTCTTCAAATGCTACTATTACTATGTCAGAACGCTATAAAGGACTTTTAAGAAAAAGCACAACAAAATACCTCCTCTTAATGTATGTTCTCTACAAGTCTTCTGTTGTCCAGTCTTGCACTTTAAATGTCTGTATGAGCAATGTCTACGTCCATACTGTCTATGTCCATGTATGAGTACTGTCTATGTCTATACTGTCTATGTCCTTACCTAGATTAGTCTATGTCTGCATGGGAGAGCAAGAAACGCAATTTCAAATTCTTTGTATGACCAGTGCATGTAAAGAAATTGACAATAAACTTGACTTGACTTGACTTGACTTGACTTGACTTGAGGATAGCTAGCTGCTCTTAGCATGAGGCAACACAACACCTAGTTATGATAGCTAGCTGCTCTTAGCATGAGGCAACACAACATCTAGTTATGATAGCTAGCTGCTCTTAGTGTAGCGTTCCACAACATCTAGTTATGATAGCTAGCTGCTCTTAGTATAGCCAACACACTACCAAGCTAAACAACACCTAGGGCAGTCATGGGCAGGGGCGGTTTTACGGGGTTTCACGGGGTGGCATTTGCCTCCCCAGGTATATATTTTGCCTCCCCAGCTGCCACCCCATTTTATTTCCAATTTAAGAACCAGGTCTACTTTTCAAACATAGTGGTTTATTCACATGAATGTGCTTACTTTATTCTCTTTGACCCACCAAAGAAGACTACTTTTTAAAACGTCCTCTGACCACACCCCCACTGGAATTTCGATGGTTTTGCCCTTTCGGCCAGTCGTGAGAAACACCTTCCTCGCTGCCTCCTCCACCGTCACCACCACCACCCATCCCACCAGTTGATTCATTCGTGAAGAGTGAGCTGGGATTAGCCTACTTCAGTTGCGTGAAAACGATGAACAAGGGAGAGAGAGGTTGGTCAAAATCATTGAAACCCTTTACATGTAAATTAAGACAATGCAGCCCTGTACGGAGTCACAATTTTGGAATCCAATTATTTATTTTGGTTTTAGCATAATCCACCACAGCTAGGATGGCGCGCTATGTGTTCCTGTCACATAGCTAACTAACAACCAGTTCCAAAATTAGCGCTAGCAGCTTTGTCTTTGCTCTGGAGTAGTTGTAGTAGATTCATTTAAAAATGTGTTAGCATGTGCGATGTTGCTGTTCATCGGAACCCAACGTCACTAAACATTGCTCACTAGCGACTGGAAACAGCATGCACCGTTACTAGAGCTCTACAGTAGTCTAGTTGACTGGTGGTCATTGGGGGAAAGGGGGAATGTGACAGAGTGCAGCGGGCAGGCTGCAGGCAGGTTGAAATGACAGCGTTTAACTGTATGCAAAAGCGATAAATGAAGTGCCAATAATCTGAACCTACAAGTCAGTGATCCGAACGGCGGCACTTGAATTGGCTGCGCACTTCACTCGCATCACTCAAAAAAAAAAATCGCCACAGGCAAAGCTTGTATTCAACCTATCCAGACTAATTGCTTCGCTGAATCGCTGGAACACACATAAACATTCTATTTACATCTTTCCCTAAGCGAGTAACAAGTAGAGATGTGTGTGCAAATGTGAGGAAGTGGCTGACTGGGAGCCCAATTCAAAACCACCAATATACAAAAGAGATGGTTAGACATGTCAGGTATATGAACTCAATGGGAAATAAAGAAACGGCTCCTACAGTGCAGACATGATTTTATGTTTGGCACCAGTAATTTTACCACTCACCTTAATGACCATAGATATGGCATCTGAATGGATGTTGATCATTCACATTCTGAAGGAATTCTTATGGAATTATAGATAACACTGATTAGGTAGTGTAATCAGTTTTCCTTGGCGTTGCAAACAATTGTTAAATGACTATGGGAGTTAATAAAAAAATTTTCCCATAAATTGCTCCCCGCACCTCCGCCCCCCCCCCCCCCCTCCCCCCCCCCTCTGGACCTATCGCCCCCCCTCTGCCACCCAAGGGCAACATTTCTAAAACCGCCACTGGTCATGGGTAAGTGGTTAGGGCGTCAGACTTGTAGCCCAAAGTTCGCCAGTTCGACTCCCAACCTACCAGGTTGGTGGGGGGAGTATTCAACCAGTGCTCTCCCCCATCCTCCTCCATGACTGAAGTACCCTGAGCATGGTAACGTCCCGCCGCACTGCTCCCTAGGGGCGCCATTGAGGGCTGCCCCCTTGCATGGGTGAGGCTTAAATGCAATTTCGTTTTGCAGTGTTCACTTGTGTGCTGTGGAGTGCTTTGTCACAATGACAATGGGAGTTGGAGTTTCCCAGTTGGGCTTTCACTTTCACTTTCACCTAGTCAGGATAGCTAGCTGCTACTTAGCACTACTAAGCTGAACAACACCTAGTGTGTGTTACAATATGCGACCTTGCCTCCTCCACTTGTGCTTGTCTCCTCATCCCGCCTCCTGACCCCTCCTCCGTGGAGAAAACGATAAAGTTTCCCAGCTGTCAGACTAGCCACAACAACTTTTGAGGGACTGTTTTTAATTCACCATCCCAATTGCAAATGAGAAAAAGGCTTTACAATTGAGCTTTTGCAAGATATTGAAATATAATGCTGTTGTCAGTGATGTCATCGTGACATATTACTTCCTGGTACGAGGAGACAAGCGCAAGTGGAGGAGGCAAGGTCGCATATTGTAACAGCCCCAGCTTATATATACAGTGCCCTCCATAATTATTGGCACCCCTGGTTGAGATGTGTTAAAAGCCTTAAAATAAATTCAGTGTTTATTGCAGAAGAATACTGTCACACTGAAAATTGTAGGAAAATGTAGCCTTCAACTCAAATGAATTGTAAGGAAATAAAAAAAATCCCTGACTAAAAAATAATTATTTTTCATTAAATCACCTGTTCCACAATTATTGGCACCCTTAACAATTCCCAGGAAATAAATATAATTGAAGCATTTCTGTCATTTCTACAGTAGTTTACAAAGTTTACCAGAGTATGTAGGAACATTTAATTAGTAATTCATCACTTCCTGTTTCCCTGGGGTATAAATATGACCTGACACCGAGGCCATTTCTCTTATCCACTCTTAAACATGGGAAAGACAAAGGAACACAAGCATACAAGTGATGCAGATGTGCGTCAACCTTCACAGGTCAGGCAGAGGCTACAAGAAGATTGCCACTCAACTGCAGCTGCCCATATCCACTGTGAGAGGAATAATTAAGAAGTTCAAAACAACTGGAACAGTGGTAAACAAGCCTGGACGAGGACCCAAGTTTATTTTGCCACCAACGCACAGTGAGGAGGATGGTAGAGAATCAAAAGATCTCCAAAGCTCACTGTTACAGAATTACACCAAATGGTAGCATCCTGGGGTCACAAAGTCTCCAAATCAACCATCAGGCGCTGTCTACACGCCAACAAGCTGTTTGGGAGGCATGCACGGAGAAAACCTTTCCTCACTCACAATCATCAACGCAAGCGTCTGGAGTTCGCCAAGTGGTATTGGGGCTTCAACTGGGACCGTGTGCTTTGGTCAGATGAGACCAAGATTGAGCTTTTGGCAACAAACACTCTAAGTGGGTCTGGCGTACCACGAAAGATGCGCATGCTGAAAAGCACCTCATACCCACTGTGAAGTATGGGGGGGGGTCAGTGATGCTGTGGGGCTGTTTCGCTTCCAAAGGCCCTGGGAACCTTGTTAGGGTGCATGGCATCATGAATGCTTTGAAATACCAGGACATTTTAAATCAAAATCTGTTGCCCTCTGCCCGAAAGCTGAAGCTGGGTCGTCACTGGTCTTTCAGCAAGACAATGACCCTAAACATATGGCCAAATCTACACAGAAATGGTTCACCAGACACAAAATCAAGCTCCTCCCATGGCCATCTCAGTCCCCTGACCTCAACCCCATTGAGAACCTGTGGGGTGAGCTGAAGAGGAGAGTACAGAGGAGAGGACCCAGGTCTCTGGATGATTTAGAGAGATTCTGCAAAGAGGAATGGCTGAAGATCCCTCTTTCTGTCTTTTCCCATCTTGTGAAACATTATAGGAGAAGATTAGGTGCTGTTTTGTTGGCAAAAGGGGGTTGTACAAAATATTAACACCAGGGGTGCTAATAATTGTGACACACATTATTTGATGTCAAATAATTATTTCTTTATGTGGGATTTTTTCCCCACTGAATAAATGCACTTGTATTGAAGGTTGGATTTTTCTCTTTTTTCCATTAAGGTCCCATATTATTTAGAAAAT
>NW_026946115.1:57500-60000 GCF_034702125.1 Engraulis encrasicolus | reverse complement strand
CTGGTGTCCTGCAGCTACTAGTGAGTCCTGGTGTCTATAGCAGCTACTAGTGAGTCCTGGTGTCTATAGCAGCTACTAGTGAGTCCTGGTGTCCTGCAGCTACTAGTGAGTCCTGGTGTCCTGCAGCTACTAGTGAGTCCTGGTGTGTCTATAGCAGCTACTAGTGAGTCCTGGTGTCTATAGCAGCTACTAGTGAGTCCTGGTGTCCTGCAGCTACTAGTGAGTCCTGGTGTCCTGCAGCTACTAGTGAGTCCTGGTGTCCTGCAGCTACTAGTGAGTCCTGGTGTCCTGCAGCTACTAGTGAGTCCTGGTGTCCTGCAGCTACTAGTGAGTCCTGGTGTCTATAGCAGCTACTAGTGAGTCCTGGTGTCCTGCAGCTACTAGTGAGTCCTGGTGTCCTGCAGCTACTAGTGAGTCCTGGTGTCCTGCAGCTACTAGTGAGTCCTGGTGTCTATAGCAGCTACTAGTGAGTCCTGGTGTCCTGCAGCTACTAGTGAGTCCTGGTGTCTATAGCAGCTACTAGTGAGTCCTGGTGTCCTGCAGCTACTAGTGAGTCCTGGTGTCTATAGCAGCTACTAGTGAGTCCTGGTGTCTATAGCAGCTACTAGTGAGTCCTGGTGTCTATAGCAGCTACTAGTGAGTCCTGGTGTCTATAGCAGCTACTAGTGAGTCCTGGTGTCTATAGCAGCTACTAGTGAGTCCTGGTGTCCTGCAGCTACTTCTGTCGTCAGCGACTTCATCACGAGGCCACAATCAGGGAAATGAGCTAGGGAGGAGGAGAGGGGAGGAGGGGAGGATGGATATTGAAAAGGACCCAAAGGGAGGAGGGGAGGATGGGAGCATGGATATTGAAAAGGACCCAAAGGGAGGATGGGAGTCGGCATATTGAAAAGGACCCAATGCGTGTCTGTTTCACTCAGGCATCTGTCTATTCTGTTTTTGTGTCTATTTTAGTCAGGCGTTTGCTGAGACTACTAAGCGTGTGTGTGGACTACTGAATTACTTACGGCCAGGCGAGGACCCCGCAGGCGAAGCCTGTCTGTTTCACTCAGGCATGTGCCTGTTCTGTGTGTATTTTAGTCAGACGTGTGTGAGGACGACACAGCATGTGTGTATTTTAGTCAGGCGTGTGTGAGGACTACACAGCGTGTGTGTATTTTAGTCAGGTGTGTGTGTGTGGACGACATAGCATGTATGTATTTTAGTCTGAAGTGTGTGTGGATGACACAGCATGTGTGTATTTTAGTCAGGCGTATATGTGGACGACACAGCATGTGTGTATTTTAGTCAGGCGTGTGTGAGGACTACACAGCGTGTGTGTATTTTGTTTTAGTCAGGCATGTGTGTGGACGACACAGCATGTGTGCATTTTAGTCAGGCGTGTGTGAGGACTACTGCATTACTCACCGCCCAGGCGAGGGCCCCGCAGGCGAAGAGGCTCATCATGGTGAGACACATGGTGGCGCCGATGAGGAGAAGAAGAGAGGAGAGCAGCGGAGGAGGAGGAGGAGGAGACAGCAGAAGAAGAGAGGAGAGCAGACGCTCCATTCACACGGGCACGCATGCAAACACACACACAGTACACACACGCACACACGCACACACACACACACACACACACTATAGGCCTAAACACACAAACACACACACACACACAGGTGTTGATAGGCAGTGTTGAGGCGTAAGGCCCTTCTCACCTCTCCTCTCCTCTCCTCTGCTCTTCCTCTTCTGTCACATGACCTCATCACCTCTTTTCCTCTCCTCCACTACTTTGCTTCATCCTCTCTTCTCTTGCCCTCTGCTGTATTTTTAACCCTCCTTCTCTTCTCCTCCACTCATGTGTTCTTTTCTCTCCTCCCCTAGTGTAGTTATAGTTATACCCCTCCTCCTGCTCCTCTTCTCTCCTCCACCTCTCCTCTTCTTCTCCCGTCTTCCTTCCATTCATCTAGCCATATTCTCTCCATCCCTTCTCTCCTCCTCCATTCATCCCTCTCTCTTCCTCTTCTTATCCCTCTTTCACCTGCTATAAATAGACATTAGCCTCAACAGATTAGCACCGTGTGTGTGTGTGTGTGTGTGTGTGTGTGTGTGTGTGTGTGTGTGTGTGTGTGTGTGTGTGTGTGTGTGTGTGTGTATGTGTGTGTGTGTGTGTGTGTGTGTGTGTGTGTGTGTGTGTGTGTGTGTGTGTTGTGTGTGTGTGTGTGTGTGTGTGTGTGTGTGTGTGTGTGTGTGTGTGTGTGTGTGTGTGTGTGTGTGTGTGTGTGTCTCTCTCTCTCTCTCTCTCTCTCTCTCTCTCTCTCTCTCTCTCTCTCTCTCTCTCTCTCTCTCTCTCTCTCTCTAGCTCTCTCTCTCACTCAATTCAATTTAATTTAATTCTTTATTGTTTTATTGGCATAACGAAAAAAGGAAATGTATTGCATTGAAATGTATTGCATTGAAATGTATTGCATTGAAATGTATTGCATTGAAATGTATTGCATTGAAATGTATTGCCAAAGCA
>NW_026946115.1:47500-55000 GCF_034702125.1 Engraulis encrasicolus | reverse complement strand
GAGACCTGGAGAAAAAGAGATGAGTCATGCTTAGAGAGATACAGAACTGCAAAGTCATTGCCAGAGTATTACAAATTAACTGCAAAGTCATGGCTAGAGTATTGGAAATGAAATGCCAAGTCATGGGTAGACTATTGGAAATAAACTGCAGAGTAAGTTCATGAGTAACTTCATGCATCATATCAGTCGCCAGACAATTTGTACCGTTCAACATCCCAAACGTAACCCTAAAGCTTGATTCACACTCATCGCTACTAGTAAATCGCTCAGCCGGGGAAGTATATAGAATGTATATGGGTGCATTCCAATATGCGACCTTGCCTCCTCCACTTGTGCATGTGGCCTAGCCACGCCTCCTGGCCCCTCCTCCGTGGAGAAAACGATTAAGTTTCCCAGCTGTCAGCCTAGCTAAAACAATTTTTCGGGGACTATTCTTCATTCACCATCCAAATTGCAAATGAGAAAATGACATTACAATTGAGCTTTTGCAAGATATTGAAATATAATACTGTTGTCAGTGATGTCATCACGACATATTACTTCCTGGTAAGAGGCCACAAGCACAAGTGGAGGAGGCAAGGTCGCATAATTTAACGCACCCTATGGGTTCCTGTGAGGTGAGGAGGCGAGGAGAGTACAAGTGATGCAATATGGGCAGTTTCCAAACTTAAAATATTTCAACTTTGAGTGAGGCGTGTAAGCGAGTAAACCAATTCGGAAAGAATTCGGATAACTGACAGCACTTCTCGCTTGTGCATTGGCGAGTGGCGAGTAGGCGAGTGAGGGAGAAGTGAGTAACGAGAATGTGGCTTCATCCCAATATAGGGTCGGTCTTACCCAATATAGAGTCGTTATTACCCAATATTGGGTCGGTCTTACCCAATATAGAGTCGTTATTACCCAATATAGGGTCGGTGGGTCGGTCTCACCCAATATAGGGTCGGTCTTACCCAATATAGGGTCGTTATTACCCAATATTGGGTCGGTCTTACCCAATATAGGGTCGGTCTTACCCAATATAGAGTCGTTATTACCCAATATTGGGTCGGTCTCACCGGTGCGCCAGCTGAACCAAAAGGTGCTGATGGCGTTCTCACCTGGAGAGGGTTACAGAGGGCAATAGAGGGCTGCAGGAGACTACAGAGGGCTATAGAGGGCTACAGGAGACTACAGAGGGCTAAAGGAGGCTACAGAGGGCAAGATAAGGCTACAGGGGGCAAGAGAAGGCTACAGGGGGCTACAGGGGGCTACAGGGGGCTACAGGGGGGGGCAACAGAGGGCTATAGAGGGCTACAGAGGGTTATAGAGGGCAACAGAGGGCTATAGAGGGCTACAGAGGGTTATAGAGGGCAACAGAGGGCTATAGAGGGCTACAGAGGGTTACAGAGGGCAATAGGGGGTTAAGGAGGGCAACAGTGGGTTACAGAGGGTTACAGAGGGTTACAGAGGGCTACAGAGGGTTACAGAGGGCTATAAAGGGCTATAGAAGGCCTGTCTAGGGCTAGAGAGGGTTACAGAGGGTTACAGAGGACTAGCATGGCTACAGGGGGCTAGCATGGCTACAGAGGGCTACAGGGGACTAGCATGGCTACAGAGGACTAGCATGGCTACAGAGGACTAGCATGGCTACAGAGGACTAGCATGGCTACAGAGGACTAAAGAGGGCTAGCATGGCTACAGAGGGCTAGCATGGCTACAGAGGGCTACAGAGGGCTAGCATGGCTACAGAGGACTAGCATGGCTACAGAGGGCTAGCATGGCTACAGAGGGCTAGCATGGCTACAGGGGACTAGCATGGCTACAGAGGGCTACAGAGGGCTAGCATGGCTACAGAGGACTAGCATGGCTACAGAGGGCTAGCATGGCTACAGAGGACTACAGAGGACTAGCATGGCTACAGAGGACTAGCATGGCTACAGAGGACTACAGAGGACTACAGAGGACTAGCATGGCTACAGAGGGCTAGCATGGCTACAGAGGACTAGCATGGCTACAGAGGACTACAGAGGACTAGCATGGCTACAGAGGGCTAGCATGGCTACAGAGGACTAGCATGGCTACAGAGGACTAGCATGGCTACAGAGGACTAGCATGGCTACAGAGGGCTAGCATGGCTACAGAGGACTACAGAGGACTAGCATGGCTACAGAGGACTAGCATGGCTACAGAGGACTAGCATGGCTACAGAGGGCTAGCATGGCTACAGAGGACTAGCATGGCTACAGAGGGCTAGCATGGCTACAGAGGACTACAGAGGACTACAGAGGACTAGCATGGCTACAGAGGGCTACAGAGGGCTACAGAGGGCTAGCATGGCTACAGAGGACTACAGAGGACTAGCATGGCTACAGAGGACTAGCATGGCTACAGGGGACTAGCATGGCTACAGATGACTACAGAGGACTAGCATGGCTACAGAGGGCTAGCATGGCTACAGAGGGCTAGCATGGCTACAGAGGACTAGCATGGCTACAGAGGACTACAGAGGACTAGCATGGCTACAGAGGGCTACAGAGGACTACAGAGGACTAGCATGGCTACAGAGGGCTACAGAGGGCTAGCATGGCTACGGAGGGCTACAGAGGACTAGCATGGCTACAGAGGGCTAGCATGGCTACAGAGGACTAGCATGGCTACAGAGGACTAGCATGGCTACAGAGGGCTACAGAGGACTAGCATGGCTACAGAGGACTAGCATGGCTACAGAGGACTACAGAGGACTAGCATGGCTACAGAGGACTAGCATGACTACAGAGGACTAGCATGGCTACAGAGGACTAGCATGGCTACAGAGGACTAGCATGGCTACAGAGGACTAGCATGGCTACAGAGGACTACAGAGGACTAGCATGGCTACAGAGGACTAGCATGGCTACAGAGGACTAGCATGGCTACAGAGGACTAGCATGGCTACAGAGGGCTAGCATGGCTACAGGGGACTACAGAGGACTAGCATGGCTACAGAGGACTAGCATGGCTACAGAGGACTACAGAGGGCTAGCATGGCTACAGAGGACTACAGAGGACTAGCATGGCTACAGAGGACTAGCATGGCTACAGAGGACTACAGAGGGCTAGCATGGCTACAGAGGACTAGCATGGCTACAGAGGACTAGCATGGCTACAGAGGACTACAGAGGGCTAGCATGGCTACAGAGGACTAGCATGGCTACAGAGGACTACAGAGGACTAGCATGGCTACAGAGGACTAGCATGGCTACAGAGGACTAGCATGGCTACAGAGGGCTACAGAGGACTAGCATGGCTACAGAGGACTAGCATGGCTACAGAGGGCTAGCATGGCTACAGAGGACTACAGAGGACTAGCATGGCTACAGAGGACTACAGAGGACTAGCATGGCTACAGAGGGCTAGCATGGCTACAGGGGGCTACAGAGGACTACAGAGGACTAGCATGGCTACAGAGGGCTAGCATGGCTACAGAGGACTAGCATGGCTACAGAGGACTAGCATGGCTACAGAGGACTACAGAGGACTAGCATGGCTACAGAGGGCTAGCATGGCTACAGGGGACTACAGAGGACTAGCATGGCTACAGAGGACTAGCATGGCTACAGGGGACTACAGAGGACTAGCATGGCTACAGAGGACTAGCATGGCTACAGAGGACTAGCATGGCTACAGAGGACTAGCATGGCTACAGAGGACTAGCATGGCTACAGAGGACTAGCATGGCTACAGAGGACTACAGAGGGCTACAGAGGACTAGCATGGCTACAGATGACTACAGAGGACTACAGAGGACTAGCATGACTACAGAGGACTAGCATGGCTACAGAGGACTATGGCTACAGAGGACTAGCATGGCTACAGAGGACTACAGAGGGCTACTGAGGGCTACAGAGGGCTACTGAGGGCAACAGAGGGCTATAGAGGGCTACAGGGTGCACTAGCATGGCTACAGAGGACTAGCATGGCTACAGAGGGCTAGCATGGCTACAGAGGACTACAGAGGACTAGCATGGCTACAGAGGACTAGCATGGCTACAGAGGACTACAGAGGACTAGCATGGCTACAGAGGGCTACAGAGGGCTACAGAGGACTAGCATGGCTACAGAGGACTAGCATGGCTACAGAGGACTAGCATGGCTATAGAGGACTACAGAGGGCTACAGAGGACTAGCATGGCTACAGAGGACTAGCATGGCTACAGAGGACTAGCATGGCTACAGAGGGCTACAGAGGGCTACAGATGACTACAGAGGACTAGCATGGCTACAGAGGGCTACAGAGGGCTAGCATGGCTACAGAGGACTAGCATGGCTACAGAGGACTAGCATGGCTACAGAGGGCTAGCATGGCTACAGAGGACTACAGAGGGCTACAGAGGACTAGCATGGCTACAGAGGACTAGCATGGCTACAGAGGACTAGCATGGCTACAGAGGGCTACAGAGGGCTACAGAGGACTAGCATGGCTACAGAGGGCTAGCATGGCTACAGAGGGCTAGCATGGCTACAGAGGACTAGCATGGCTACAGAGGACTAGCATGGCTACAGAGGACTACAGAGGACTAGCATGGCTACAGAGGGCTAGCATGGCTACAGAGGGCTAGCATGGCTACAGAGGGCTAGCATGGCTACAGAGGACTAGCATGGCTACAGAGGACTAGCATGGCTACAGAGGGCTACAGAGGACTAGCATGGCTACAGAGGACTAGCATGGCTACAGAGGGCTACAGAGGACTAGCATGGCTACAGAGGACTAGCATGGCTACAGAGGGCTAGCATGGCTACAGAGGACTACAGAGGACTAGCATGGCTACAGAGGGCTAGCATGGCTACAGAGGACTACAGAGGACTAGCATGGCTACAGAGGACTAGCATGGCTACAGAGGGCTAGCATGGCTACAGAGGGCTACAGAGGACTAGCATGGCTACAGAGGACTAGCATGGCTACAGAGGGCTACAGAGGACT
Organism: Engraulis encrasicolus; assembly: GCF_034702125.1. Lineage (NCBI taxonomy): Eukaryota > Metazoa > Chordata > Actinopteri > Clupeiformes > Engraulidae > Engraulis > Engraulis encrasicolus. The sequence goes on along the minus strand of NW_026946115.1, from coordinate 50,061 downwards.
AGCATGGCTACAGAGGACTAGCATGGCTACAGAGGACTAGCATGGCTACAGAGGACTACAGAGGACTAGCATGGCTACAGAGGACTACAGAGGGCTACAGGGGACTAGCATGGCTACAGAGGACTACAGAGGACTACAGAGGACTAGCATGGCTACAGAGGACTAGCATGGCTACAGAGGACTAGCATGGCTACAGAGGGCTAGCATGGCTACAGAGGACTAGCATGGCTACAGAGGGCTAGCATGGCTACAGAGGACTAGCATGGCTACAGAGGACTACAGAGGACTAGCATGGCTACAGAGGGCTACAGAGGACTAGCATGGCTACAGAGGACTAGCATGGCTACAGAGGACTAGCATGGCTACAGAGGACTACAGAGGGCTAGCATGGCTACAGAGGACTAGCATGGCTACAGAGGACTAGCATGGCTACAGAGGACTAGCATGGCTACAGAGGACTAGCATGGCTACAGAGGACTACAGAGGACTACTCATCAGAAAACTGGACAAACTAGGTTTCAGCACCTCCCTCTGCAACTGGCTGATGGACTTCCTGATGCAGAGACCACAAGCAGTACGGGTAGGGAATAACACCTCAAGCACCCTGACCCTGAGCACGGGGGCTCCGCAAGGTTTTGTTCTCAGCCCCCTGCTGTTCACGCTGCTGACACATGACTGCACAACGACCCACAGCACTAACCATCTAGTGAAGTTTGCGGATGATACAACACTGGTGGGCCTCATCACTAAGGGCGATGAGACCCACTACAGAGAAGAAGTAGACCTGCTGGCCAGATGGTGCAAAGACAACAACCTCCTGCTGAATGTCAACAAGACCAAGGAGATTGTTGTCAACTTTCAGAGGGTCCAAAAACAACTGCCACCACTGACCATCGACGGTGATGCTGTGGAGAGAGTGAGCAGCACCAAGTTCCTTGGAGTGCACATCAGCGACGACCTCTCTTGGACCACCAACACTACATCACTGGCGAAGAAGGCCCATCAGCGTCTCTACTTCTTGCGCAAACTAAAGAAGGCAAGTGCTACACCCTCCATCATGACAACATTCTACAGAGGAACCATAGAGAGCGTCGTGTCCAGCTGCATCACAGTGTGGGGAGGAAGCTGCATGGAGAAAAACAGGAAGACACTCCAGCGTGTTGTGAACACAGCGAAGAAGATCATTGGAGTACCACTCCCCTCCCTGCAGGACATTTACACCGCACGCCTCACCCGAAAAGCACTGATGATCATCAAAGACACAAGCCACCCTGCACACAAACTGTTCAGCCTCCTGCCCTCTGGAAAGAGGTACAGGCGCCTCCGTTCCCGTACCACCAGGCTTACAAGCAGCACGATGCATCAAGCAATCAAGATACTGAACACTCAACCCACTCTCCCTTCACTGTCAGCCTCTAGCCAGCCAGGCCACTGACAACGCTCCCCCCCCTCATCCCCACCACCATATCTGCGACTGAACACTCCACCTGCACTACTACATCTGTGACTGAACTTTCAACCTGCACTAACTCAAAACATACACATGCACACACACACACACACACACACACACACACACACACACACACACACACACACACACACACACACACACACACACACACACACACACACACACACACACACACACACACACACAAGCACACTGCACTTTCTGCACTAAACCCAAACATACACACACTGACACACAACTCATACTCACACACATAAACACACACACACACACACACACACACATACACAGGTACACACACACAGACGCACACCACACTTTCTACCTGCACTAAACACACACACACACACACACACACACACACACACACACACACACACACACACACACACACACACACACACACACACACACACACACGCACACAAAACACATACAAACACACACACACACATACTGCTGCTGGTGTATTTAAATAAAAACCTTTTTTAATTATTTATTTCTTCAAATGCTACTATTACTATGTCAGAACGCTATAAAGGACTTTTAGGAAAAAGAACAACAAAATACCTCCTCTTAATGTATGTTCTCTACAAGTCTTCTGTTGTCCAGTCTTGCACTTTAAATGTCTGTATGAGCAATGTCTACGTCCATACTGTCTATGTCCATGTATGAGTACTGTCTATGTCTATACTGTCTATGTCCTTACCTAGATTAGTCTATGTCTGCATGGGAGAGCAAGAAACGCAATTTCAAATTCTTTGTATGACCAGTGCATGTAAAGAAATTGACAATAAACTTGACTTGACTTGACTTGACTTGACTAGCATGGCTACAGAGGACTACAGAGGGCTACAGGGGACTAGCATGGCTACAGAGGACTAGCATGACTACAGAGGGCTAGCATGGCTACAGAGGACTAGCATGGCTACAGAGGACTAGCATGGCTACAGAGGGCTAGCATGGCTACAGAGGACTAGCATGGCTACAGAGGACTAGCATGGCTACAGAGGACTACAGAGGGCTAGCATGGCTACAGAGGACTAGCATGGCTACAGAGGACTAGCATGGCTACAGAGGACTACAG
>NW_026946115.1:37500-42500 GCF_034702125.1 Engraulis encrasicolus | reverse complement strand
GACTAGCATGGCTACAGGGGACTAGCATGGCTACAGAGGACTACAGAGGACTACAGAGGACTAGCATGGCTACAGAGGGCTACAGAGGACTAGCATGGCTACAGAGGGCTAGCATGGCTACAGAGGGCTAGCATGGCTACAGAGGACTAGCATGGCTACAGAGGACTAGCATGGCTACAGAGGACTACAGAGGACTACAGAGGGCTAGCATGGCTACAGAGGGCTAGCATGGCTACAGAGGGCTACAGAGGACTAGCATGGCTACAGAGGACTACAGAGGACTAGCATGGCTACAGAGGACTAGCATGGCTACAGAGGACTAGCATGGCTACAGAGGACTAGCATGGCTACAGAGGACTACAGAGGACTAGCATGGCTACAGAGGACTAGCATGGCTACAGAGGACTAGCATGGCTACAGAGGACTACAGAGGACTAGCATGGCTACAGAGGACTAGCATGGCTACAGAGGACTAGCATGGCTACAGAGGGCTAGCATGGCTACAGAGGACTACAGAGGACTAGCATGGCTACAGAGGACTAGCATGGCTACAGAGGACTAGCATGGCTACAGAGGACTAGCATGGCTACAGAGGGCTACAGAGGGCTAGCATGGCTACAGAGGACTAGCATGGCTACAGAGGACTAGCATGGCTACAGAGGACTAGCATGGCTACAGGGGACTACAGAGGACTAGCATGGCTACAGAGGACTAGCATGGCTACAGAGGACTAGCATGGCTACAGGGGACTAGCATGGCTACAGATGACTAGCATGGCTACAGAGGGTTACAGAGGGCTAGAGAGTGCCAAGCATGGCTACAGAGGACTAGCATGGCTACAGAGGACTAGCATGGCTACAGAGGACTACAGAGGACTACAGAGGACTAGCATGGCTACAGAGGACTAGCATGGCTACAGAGGACTAGCATGGCTACAGAGGGCTACAGAGGGCTACTGAGGGCTAGCATGGCTACAGAGGACTAGCATGGCTACAGAGGGCTACAGAGGACTAGCATGGCTACAGAGGACTAGCATGGCTACAGAGGACTAGCATGGCTACAGAGGACTAGCATGGCTACAGAGGGCTAGCATGGCTACAGAGGACTACAGAGGACTAGCATGGCTACAGAGGAGTACAGAGGACTAGCATGGCTACAGAGGACTACAGAGGACTACAGAGGACTACAGGGGACTACAGAGGACTAGCATGGCTACAGAGGACTAGCATGGCTACAGAGGACTAGCATGGCTACAGAGGACTAGCATGGCTACAGAGGACTACAGAGGACTAGCATGGCTACAGAGGACTAGCATGGCTACAGAGGACTAGCATGGCTACAGAGGACTAGCATGGCTACAGAGGACTAGCATGGCTACAGAGGACTAGCATGGCTACAGAGGACTACAGAGGACTAGCATGGCTACAGAGGGCTACAGAGGGCTACAGAGGACTAGCATGGCTACAGAGGACTAGCATGGCTACAGAGGACTACAGAGGGCTAGCATGGCTACAGAGGACTAGCATGGCTACAGAGGACTAGCATGGCTACAGAGGACTAGCATGGCTACAGAGGACTAAAGAGGGCTAGCATGGCTACAGAGGGCTAGCATGGCTACAGAGGGCTACAGAGGGCTAGCATGGCTACAGAGGGCTACAGAGGGCTAGCATGGCTACAGAGGACTAGCATGGCTACAGAGGACTAGCATGGCTACAGAGGACTAGCATGGCTACAGAGGACTACAGAGGACTAGCATGGCTACAGAGGACTAGCATGGCTACAGAGGACTAGCATGGCTACAGGGGACTACAGAGGACTAGCATGGCTACAGAGGACTAGCATGGCTACAGAGGACTAGCATGGCTACAGAGGACTAGCATGGCTACAGAGGACTACAGAGGACTAGCATGGCTACAGAGGACTAGCATGGCTACAGAGGGCTACAGAGGGCTACAGGGGGTTACAGAGGGGGGGGGGGGCTACAGAGGGTACTTTGGGTTATAGAGGGCAACAGAGGGCTATAGAGGGCTACAGAGGACTAGGTGCCAAAGGGGGCTACTGAGGGCTACAGATGGCAACAGAGGGCTACAGAGGGTTATAGAGGGCAACAGAGGGTTATAGAGGGGTACAGAGGGTTACAGAAGGCTAGGTGCCAAAGGGGGCAGGCGGGCCAGTAAATATCTGAGGCATAAACCGGTACAAAAGTTTGGTTAGGTTACATCCGTGATCCTTGGGGTCATTTTGACCCCAGCCACTTACAAGTGTACAAAATCAGTCAAATCAATAACTTCTGCACCAGTTTATGCCTCAGATATTTACTGTTGCTTAGTTGGGGACATAACAAAGCCCTTTAGATAAGTTCTAGCACCCCCACACAGCCAACATCAAAATAACTAATCCATGACTAGGCAAAAATGTGCAACAACTGCCCAAAAGTTGCCTTGAATTAGTTTTTGGCCTCGTCCACATCATATATATGTTATTAGAGCCCTAAATAAAGCTAAATGTTCTGTTCTCTATAACTTATGTTCATGTATTTGACATCATCTGAACAGATCGAAACATATATTTGCAAAATATGGATGTTCCATATATGTTTAATACACTTAAAATAATTTGGTGTCTAATTGACCCCAAGGAACACAGATGTAACCAAAACGTGTACAGCGCTTTGGGAAAACCTTTTTTTGGAAATTTCACTTTTTTTACATTGACCCCATATATTTAGAAAAAGTCATCAAAGATGAAGCAAAATAATTATGTACTTCATGTATTTTTCAGATGTTATATATTGAAAAGGGTCAAATAGACCCCAAGGACTCATAGCACGGAGGCTTGTGGATCTGGGCTCGTGGCCTACTTAAAGGGGCTCTAAGTAGGATTACAAGTTTAATCAATCACTGTCCCGAGTCAGCCAATGCTTATTTGAGTCATTAGTAAGTGAACAATGACTCTCGCGACCACTTTCTTGGTCCACAGACAGAGAACCCCAAATGCAACTTTTGAGAGAGCAGTCCGCTACAAGTGTCGTGGGAAACACTTCTCACACGAAAAATTGCTTTACATACCGTGTTCAGATTTGTAATAACTGCTGGCATTCCGTGATGAAAAACATTCACACAGTGAGTTTATTTGAACAGCATTTATGCATGACTGTGTAGATTTTGAGACAGGCATGCCACGGGCACAGCGCAAACAACGGCATCCTGCCTTGTGCCCCTTTAAATACCTCATGGCATGGGGCTTGTGGATCTGGACTGGTGGCCCACTTAAATACCTCATGGCATGGGGCTTGTGGATCTGGGCTTGTGGCCCACTTAAATACCTCATGGCACGGGGCTTGTGGATCAGGGCTTCTGGCCCACTTAAGTACTGTGTCAGTAAAGTGCGTTCTGATATGAGAAATGACGCTTAATTATATGGGCCTTATGATTATACCTAATGCATATATACAGTATATATATATATATATATATATATATTAGGGCCGTCAAAACTAATCGATGCGGCAAAGGATCGCGATCCAGGGCATTGACGATTCAGCATCGATTCGGCCACAAGCTGTGTGTATTAATACATTTAAAATAATCATACCCGCACCTCCCATTTTGCCTCTCCTCCCTCCCTGTCTTTTCTTTCAATTTCGGTTGCGCGTGCATCACTACATCCAAAGGGTTGGTGCTGCCCACTCTCTCTCTCTCTTTCTCTCTCTCCACATGAATTTCATCAACCTCTAACCTATTCCGTGTCTCGTTCTCCGTTCTCCCAATACTCAACGTCTTTGAAAGCGTGACATTGAATCGGCATTGCGCGTCATACATATTTGAAACAAATAGGCTATGGGGACAGCAACGCTCGTGCTTATAAATCAACGTGGATCAATGACCATATTCATAGACCGTGCTCTCCACATTCATTTCACATAGGCCTACCTCTAACCTATTCCGTGTCTCGTTCTCCGTTCTCAATAATCATCGTCTTTGAAAGCGTGCCATTAAATCGGCATTGCGCGTCATACACGTTTGAAACAAATAGGGGACAGCACCGCTCGTGCTTATAAATCGACGTGGATCAATGACCATATTCATAGACTGTGCCCTACATCTGCATGACATGAACCTATGATTGATAATGCAAAAAAGCTTCTGGAATCTTTGTCTTGGAGCACTTTTGTGTTCCCACCAATGTCAAAATCAAAGTTTCGCCCTTGGTGCCCATGCTTTTCAATGATGGGTGACATGTTTAATTTTCCCCGTTGTGAACAAATGGGATAACACGGCTTGGTTTCATTTTTCGAGTCGATCACACATGGAATAATTCGCAGGCGTTTTACTGCCATCTGGTTACTTTTCTTATAGCATCCATCTTAGGTCGAGAAACTGGCACCAAATATTTGCAAATTAAGATACCAACCTCCAGAAGAGACACTGAATAATAACACAAAGTAGCCTAGACCCATGCGTTTACAAAATATATATAGGCCTATTGTCCTTGATTTCCCTCGGGATTAATAAATGATAGCCTAAAACAGGTGATGCTGTTCATCACACGGTTCAGTTAAAACTCCCCACGCTCGTGTTTGCATTAGAACTAGAGCTAAAATGCCACTTACGCCCCTCTGGCTCTAAGCCCTCGAAATGTAACCTCTAGCGCAGCTTTGCCGGTAGGAGGGGGGCGAGACTAACGAATGGCTGAAGTCAGGTCAGGTGTCTTGGTGTCTATACTGGTCGCGACGTGAAGGCATGCGGCAGTCAAATATTTGTTTGCATGGATCTACGTTGATTATATCAAACAAGCTTCGTTGAAATAAGACAACTTAAGGTAAGACAATAATGGGTTAAGCGCCAAGGTAGGCTTTGTGGGGTTTTCTTGTATTATGCGTTGTTCCCCCATGAATCATTTTTAACGCATTGGTGCAGCAACCAACTTTGGCAAATCGCATTGAACTAACAAGCTCGTGAAATGCACTTATGTGGTGGTTAGCCCTGCGCAGTGGCTAT
>NW_026946115.1:30000-32500 GCF_034702125.1 Engraulis encrasicolus | reverse complement strand
ACACCATCAGAGAGGTACACACACACACACACACACACACACACACACACACCATCAGAGATGTAAACACACACACATACAGATGGTCCCCATACAATGCACACCCTTCGACGCGGCAATGACACGTCATCTATCGCGTCATCTACCGGGCCTAGCTGCAGTGTACCCAAACAACCACCAGATGGCACTTGGGAGCACTTTACCACATGGTAGCGCATGTTCACGTTTGTAATGAGAGACCCAAAAGGACCCAAGAACCCATAATCCAGAAGGAATAAATATGCTCATATTCACCAGCGCGCACCAATTCAGCGGATAACAACATGCCTAATTAAATTAATTAAATAAATAAAAAAACAGGCAATTTTCAAACGGGAGCGTACAGGCCCGATATGAAAAAAATATCACCCTTTCTTTGCCGTTTTCGTGCTGAAAATTAAGTGTAAGCAACTCTTTGGTTCTGCAAGGGAAGGACAGGCGCACACATGCGGAACTCTCGTAGCCATAACCAACAGAACAGATACATGTCCCCACCTGCATTTTTGCTGTTTGCTATGACTAATACTGATGAACGGCCATCTGGGTACTTTGCTCTTAAATTTCCGTTACGCCCCTTTATGGGTGAAAACAAACCTCTCATTGACTTACATGCTACATCGGCTAGCCTAAATGAACACATTCCATGCTTCAGCCAACGATGTTAGCCTATTTTTTTTTAACAGCCGGCAACTCAACACGTTTTTGGCATGTTACGCGTGAACAACGCTAGTCTACAGGTCCGTATCTTTCACTTATTAAACCCCAACATCACCAATTGACTTGCATGGGTTGTTTTCCCCCACAAATGGACGTAACGCACATGGAAAACGTCACGCCGTTCCATCTTATCCGTGCATATCAAGCAAGGAGGGGCAACTTCATAAGCGTGTGCCAATTAATTAGCCTATTAGTCAACAGTAAGACATGGGCCTATCTACGTATATGTGGTAGGCTACGACATATTTTTGTTGGCATTCTTTTTTTTTAATAAGAGTAGCCTTTTGCCACGGCCTTAACTGTAGTGTTCTGCGAGGGAACACATGCAGAACTCTCGTAGCCATAACCAACAGAACAGATGCACGTCCCCACCTGCATTTTTGCCGTTTGCTATAGGCCTATATATGACTAATCAATGCACCGAGTGTAGCCCAGATTCCAATACATTATGCTCAAAAACTGTAGGCCTATGCAAAACATTTTTTAAACAAAACAATGTCTGCGCAGTCAGGGAGGCTTTTCAACGATCTTCAATCGTTATCGTAAACATAGCCTAGATAATTGCAAATTACCAAAAAATAGGCTACATTTTATAGACTTTGGCTATAGGCTAACCCGACTTCTCTACCTGTTTGAATTGGTGCAGCCTTACAGGGAGGACGTTAATTTGGCATAGGTCAACTGCAAGAGACTACTAATTTGTGACTTGACGTGATGTGTGAATAATTACGGGCATATTTAGCAACCCATTGAAAGGCGCACACTCAGTCATTTTTGTGGTCCTCGTATTGTGGTGGTAGCCTGAATGTCCCGACCCTGTGTGTCCGCGTGCGTGCATGCATGCAGGGGTGGGGGAAAGACATCAAGCGTGCCATCACTGCCCATCCCCCCGGACCCACGAAACACACTGCGCTCCGAAGATCCAAGCAATTGTAGCCTATTAGTATTTTAGTGTGTGCCCAGGTAGTTGAATTCCTTTTATTACAGGCATAGCCTGGTTATCTCAATCGTGCCAACAGCTTAGGCCTACTAGCAAGATGTTTGGCCTCAGGCTAGTGTGTGCATAAAGCGCATGTTCGATTTGCTGTAATAGAATACGACCAGTAAGCCTCAACTTGTCTGTCTTTTCTTTTCCTTCTTTCAATATTTAGCACAGCCTAAATAAGATAATAAATAAGGCTAATAAAGTAGGCTAAATAAGTCAGGCCTAAATAAAGTTGATTTAGCCTACATGAACTCAGGCAATGCAGAAATGAGGAGGGAGTTTTGATATCTTAGCCTATATATAATGATATTAGGCTATGGCTTTATGAAGTTCATGAATACTACAAGATAGTCGGGTAAACAAGGATTGACTTGTGGTAGACCACTAACATCTGATGCTGAAGTGGGGGAGGGTTGTTTTTTCACTTCAAATGTTCCCCGACACACACACACACACACACACACACACACACAGATACGCCGCTAATCGCTCTCTCTCTCCGTCTCTCCCTCTCTTTCTCATTGTTGCTCATACGTGCATCTGGATAGGCAGTGTGGTCACCAAGCACATTTTCATACAAATGCTGTGTTTTTTTTAATGAAAACTTTATTCAGTTATTTGTGAACAGTCTCTGCTTTTCTCTTTCAATGTTGCGTGACCGTGGACAAGTGTCTGCTCAAAAACTTAATGCAAGGCGGCTAAACTTTTCAGAACGCCAACTTGTTTACTGCTAAGCCAGCTGCAAGCTTTAGGAGCAAG
>NW_026946115.1:12500-25000 GCF_034702125.1 Engraulis encrasicolus | reverse complement strand
TTTCCCCCAGGACGTTTACAGGGCGTCCTACGAAGTGCGCGTTATCTATTTGAAGTATTCCAGGAATGACGCACGAGCCATTATCTTTCTCTGCCCTGCATTGCCAATCGAAATAACGCGAACTTGCATAGTCTAAAATCAGGAATATTTTATCTGACTCGCGGCCATCGGGGAGCCACTATCAAATATCAGAGAAACTTCTTGGACTTCATTGGGATGTCTGGTCTTCCCACTGCCTGCAATCTGCAGGCTATGAGCAACCGTATCTCACTCATTTCGTGAAGTATAGGGCTCCTATGAGTCACGCGGTCAGGTGAAGAAGAGCTTGTAGCCTACGTGATCAAATTCAAAAGCAAATAATACGCAGCAGCTTCTAATGCACGAGAGAGAGAGAGAGAGAGAGAGAGAGAGAGAGAGAGAGAGAGAGAGAGAGAGAGAGAGAGAGCAACCTGCACCTGGAAGTGTGTGTGTGTCTAATGCTCCTTTGCTCTATGCTGTTGAAATTACTTTTACAGGGCTGATTTGGGTTTTGCTGGAAAATAAGCTAGTAACAATGTGAATATTTGCTGCACTAGGCTATCTAGTAATAATTTGTGTAATAATTTGACTAAAATGACGAAAATGTGAAATGATGACTAAAATGACGAAAATTTGACTAAGACTAAAATTAATTTTCGTCATTTAGACGAAGACTACGACTAAATTTTGAAGGCAATGACTAAATTTGACTAAGACTAAAATTGATTTTCGTCATTGTGACTAAGACTAAGACAAAATGTAAAAAAGCTGACGAAATTAACACTGGTCTGGTGAACGAATGAAAGGGGGTATAGTAGGCCAGCGAAAAATACACCACCCTGAGCCCTTTTCGAGCCGTTCCTTTTTTGCACTCGAACCGTGTCTCTATCTCGAACGCTGCAACGATTCAAAGCTGCCATACTAATGAATGGCGATTTCCATAGGCTGAGGTGAATGGAAAAATGTAGAATAATAATTAACTGTTGATGAACAATTAGTATGCTTTCCCGCAAGCATACTAAATAAACTGTTGGAGATACAAATGAGTATGCTTGCTGGGGGCAAGCAGAGGCCTTTGGCAAGCATACTAAATATTACTATAGGATTATTTCATACATGATAGACACAATCATCTGCAGTTATGAGGACATCTCTGTGATCTAGGAACTGTCCATTTGTTACCAGTGTAGTTGACAGGAATGAAAACCGTTCTTATTATCTGCATTTGCCAGAAATGCCTGCCAATCTGGTAACAAATGAACAGTTCCCAGATTTGGACTACACTAAAGATGCAGTTGCCAAAGATGTATTCCAACTAGAGGTGAAGTGCAACTGTACTAGTACTTGTACAAATAGACCTGCCAGATCTCGGTGCAAATGCATGAAGGCAGAGTTAAAGTGCACACGTCTGTGCAAGTGCACATGCAATTTCTAAGACTGACCACTGACTGTTTTTGCATCTGTTCTCTGTCATAGTTATTATAGAGTGGAGTATTGGAATAAATGTTAGCCCTGGTCTTCTGTTTGCTTTTTGAATGCAGGAAAAAATGATGTTCCCCATAGTATTTATCGTCATCATCATTATTAGTGTTATTATTATTATTATTATTATTATTATTATTATTATTATTATTATTGATTTACTTTCTTCCAAGTTTTAAAGTTGTGAATAAAATGATGGCTTGATTGAAAAAAAGCTGGTACTCATGATCCTAAATTCATAAACTCAAAGTTGCAAGTTGGGTGCTAAATATCACATAGGCTTTATGCAGCCATATTTGTGTAGGCCTATAGGTATCCTAAGTATCTGTGTGCTTCAGGGATATTGTGAAAAAAAACAAGTTAAGTGATAACCCAGGCTTTATTTACAATAGCTTGTAACAATAAATTATGTTTCATTGCAACTTTGAGGGCATTTCCACCCTTTATCTTAAAAAAGCCCGGATTTAGCTGTCCATTGGCTAAAAGTGTGTTTATTACATAGTGTGTCTTTAATCTGGTAACCAAATACTTAGCTCACCGGTTTCTCCTCTTCATGCTGAATCCATGCATACCTCATATGTTAAATTTGGTTTAACTAATCAAAAGTTATAGCAGTTTATATATTTTAGAGCGCCCCCCGCAGGCCATTTTGTTATCTGTGTGTTTGATACTCGAACTCAAATTGTTCTATAGACCCTAAACTTCAACTTGGAAGTGAAAACCAAACTTTAACACCAATTTGAAATGACTGAGCCTAATACGACCCCACTACTTCTAAGTACACAATAGAAGTGTTCGTTTCTGCAGGAGACTTGTATATTGAGGAAGGGAAGTTTTTTTCCGATCGAGATGCGAGGTAATTTCATGCTGCTTTGTATACTGTCGCTATGCTGGCGACGTTCATTGCAACGACAGGGGAATGATGCAACGCGTCGTAATTTGCCTGTTACAGAGTCAATATTCATCATCTGGAGGGTGACAGTGGTCAGGATGTTTGTAGAAGAGCTTGTAGCCTATACTAAGTAGAAAAGTAAATGAAGACAAAAGAAGTGCGCATATTCCTGCCAACAGTGGGGGATGGAGGGAGAGGTCTCGTGCGCATTCTACTCGGTGCAAAACGGAAGCATAGTTCACGCTACTCGACACTGTTCCTGCCGACTGCAGGTCTAAATAAATAGCAATGCTATTCTAATGATATAATAATAGTAATAATTATGTCCAATTGCGACCTGACTGAGTCTATTTGCAACAAAAAAAGTGTGATACCAGCTGGGGTTTGGTGCATCAGAAAGACATGGGCGATATAGGCTAGGTAACCAACCCCCCCCCCCCACACACACACACACACACACACACACACACACACTTTCCTTATATCACCTATTTGTATATCAGTAAATGTAACACTGGGTTTGAATAGATATTTGCACAAGTTTTTAGACATGTAGCCCATACCCAGAGTCCTTCAGGGTGTACGCTGACAGGCCTACTGTAGGCTACTGTAGGCCTGCTGTACTTGGTTCAAAGACACACAAATGGACAAAATGCACATAATACCCCTAGTGTGGATAGAATCTGTATGCTGGGCATTGCTGTGAAGGGTGTCCATGCACTAAAAAATAACTTGTCACCTTCATAGACCAGTCCCTACAGGCAAAACGGCAACCGTCCATTCACTTGTGTTTGTCACTATGCTACATTGTTGCACTATATTAGTTACAAATTACACTTTTAGTGTACAATTTATTGCTTTCTAGACCAAAATGTATTCACAGAACATAATAGTGAAGGTGTCTGGGGAAGTTTTATAAATTAAATTAAATAAATTATTAAAAATATTTCAAAAATATGCAAAAATATGCAATAATTCATTATAAATTCAAAATAGCAGACGTCATAATATGATTACATGGGATAATTTACTCCTAAAATAAACTTTGGGTCATCCTCAATATTTGTCTCATTAATTGTCAGGCTCTATCTATTACCCATGTTAAACCACAGCCTTTTGAATATAACATGTCAAAATCATCAGTTTTGGGCAAAAACCTGTGGCGCCGAGAGGGTTAATGACCAGGGACGTACCTATAGGACAAGGAGGGAATTTGCCTGTAGGCCTAGGGCACTCCTGCAGGTGGCAGGCGTAGGGGCCCTAATAACCCTCCTGTTACCCTCAAATTTTGGAACATCCGTATTTTAGTCTATATACCCTATGGGCAGTCATGGGTGAGCGGTTAGGACGTCAGACTTGCATCCCAGAGGTTGCCGGTTCGACTCCCGACCCGCCAGGTTGGTGGGGGGAGTAATCAACCAGTGCTCTCCCCCATCCTCCTCCATGACTGAGGTACCCTGAGCATGGTACCGTCCCACCGCACTGCTCCCCATGGGGCGCCACTGAGGGCTGCCCCCTTGCACGGGTGAGGCATAAATGCAATTTCGTTGTGTGCAGTGTGCAGTGTTCACTTGTGTGCTGTGGAGTGCTGTGTCACAATGACAATGGGAGTTGGAGTTTCCCAATGGGCTTTCACTTTTTCACTTTCATCCTTGGGGTCAATTTGACCCCAACCACTTAAATGTCTACAAAATCAGTAGAAAACAACACTTTGGCACATGTTTATGTCTCAGATATGTATTATTGCTCTGTTGGTGACATAAAAAGTCCTTTAAATATATCCTAGCACCCCCACACATAGCCCACACACCAAAAAAACTTAATCCATGACTAGGCGAAAATGAGAAAAAATAGCAATAACATGTCATTAATTGGTCTAAAAACACATGGGCACATATTATTGAAATTTTAGTGGCTCCATATACTCCCTAAATATGAATTTCTATTACTCATAACATTTGAAAAGAAAAAACAAATTTGATTATCAAGGATATTATCTATCTATTACCGTATGGGTCAATTTTACGCTAAAAGAAATAGACATTTTCCCAAACATTCAGAAAGTTTTTAAGTCCAACATTCATTTTCCTTGAATGTTTGAATGTGTATTTATAACACAAGTATAATAGATAGGTAAGAACATGGATACATTGCCAACCAAGAGTTTCGGGAACATCATAGAAAATCATTGTTTTCTACATTATTTCTACGCTTGAATTAGTGTGCACATAAGGAAAAAAGCACGAGGAGCATAAAAAAAGCATAAGCAAAAATGAGCATGTGCTCCTTGTAGACATATTACATGTTCATGGTAGTGGGGTAATGTTTGAAGGAACAGGGCTAGCAACTTGTATGTTTACTTCTATTCACTATGTATGCCCACTGGAGAACTTGTGGTATGGACGTCAACAGTGTTGGGTAAGTTACTTTATAAATGTAATCCGTTACAGTTACAAGTTACCTTGATTAAAATGTAATTGTACTGTAACTTTTTGGATTACTTTTACAAAGTAATGTAACTGATTACTTTTGGATTACTTTTGGATTACTTAAGGTTTAAATGAGCATTGACCCATGTTCAACATTTTATTTGTGAGAACTTACACTTTTTTAACCAAATGTTAAAACGTAGAGTGTTGAGGGTCTTACGGATAGGCACACAGATACGGCAGGAACGCAGGGGATGATGTTTTTCTTTTTAGATGCGTCCCAGCATCTCTTTAAGAGGGTATGTCAATATACGAGTACTTGCAGTGCACTCCTCTGCTCGCGCTGCGCTTGTCTCGAAATGCAATCAGCTGCGTGCTCCGGGCCAAATAGTCAACACTGCCACCTTGTTGACACAGGAGGGAACAATTTGAAGAATGCGTTTCAGACGGACGGACAGACATAGGCTACCCTCTTATAGAGATGCTGGGACGCATCTAAAAATAACAAACAAGTACAAATGCATGTCAACATGCAAACGGCAATAATTATGAAGTTTTTAGAGATTAACCGTCAATGTGATGGCGAGAGGACGCGCACACGCGAATGTGCCCAATGATAAAAACGTCACTCTCGCCACAGCACGCAACCCTTTGCCAAACACGGAAGTGCTGCGAGACCGGTAAGACATGAAACTTTCAAATGCTCAAGAAACATTGCTAAGTGCTCTTAAAACACTGAAAACCCACTCGTTTTAACTCATAAGGATAAACAATGGAATTAGGCAAAACAAAATAATGAAACAACAGATGTTGACAAAACTTGGATTTCGTGTGGCTTGTGATTGAAAATGTATGCGCGTTTGGATGCAATGCATGCGAGTGTAATGTATGAATACTCCGGGTTTAAATGGTTGTCAGCTAAGCATGTGTGTTAATAATTAATTAGATATAAGGGGCCAGAGACTCAACTTCGCACAAATTGTAATCCTGTTAAGTAATCCCCATTCTCATTGAATGTATCTGTAATCTGATTACATCGTTTTTTTCTTGTACTGTAACGGATTACAGTTACTTTTATTTTGTATCCTTTTACCGTAACGCCGTTACATGTAATCCGTTACTCCCCAACCCTGGACGTCAATGTGTATGTCCTTCACAAAAGTTACAGCTGTTGGTGTTCCTGCTTTCTCTATGTCAGGTAGCAGCAGTTTATAACCAATGATGCAGACAACTATGTCAATTTGGAACACCATACTGAATAGAGGAGAAGAATAGCACTATTATGTCTCTCAACATAGCAACCAACCTTGAGATCGCATCCATCTAATGGCTTGTCACCATCAGAACAGTCCATTTCAATATTTGGATCACAATCATAAAGCTTCTCTTCAAATATACCATCACTTATAATTATGTATGCTGCAGCTGGGCACAGAACAGCATGCACAGCAATGCTGACTATATGTGATCCATCTTATGCTAGCGTGTGTGTGTAGTGGGAGGGTGCAAAAGTAGCTCCCAGGGTACAGGGCTGGGGGGTAGGGGGGTTGCTGTGGTGGGTGCCATGATGGTACTACAGGTACAACAAGGTTCAGTTGGTGGATTTTGTCAAAATGTCAATGCTGTAGTAGACACCACTGTCCAAAATGTTGCCGTGATTTATTTTTAGGCCTCCCCCATGTCATTAGTATTTTTAGTTATCAGGGGCCAAACAAAAGCAAAATGTTCAGAAGAAACATGGCTAAATAGCTTACTTTCATGTATTTCACATTATCTAAACATATTTTTACATTTATTTGCAAAATATGGATGTTCCATTTATGTTTTATACACTTGAAACAATTGGGGTCAAATTGACCCCAAGGAACATGGATGTAACCAAAATGTGTACAGCACTTAGGAAAAACATTTTTGTTGAAATTTCACTTTTTTCACATTCATCCCATTTATTTAGGAAAAGTCATCAAAGATGAGGCAGAAGAAATATGTACTTCATGTATTTTTCAGGTGTTAAACATTGAAAGGGGTCTAATAGACCCCAAGGATAACAGGAGGGTTAAGATATTGACAGGTGGTATGGGGGCCATATCTATTCATCCTGGGGCCCTGTGCACAATTGTTCTGCCAATGTGAATGACTTGGGTAACTTGACTTAGCCATTTTTGATGCAAGAAGCAGTTTATTTACATCTGTTAAGAGGTCTTTTTCCCTCTTCAAAGACAATGGCCATGTTTCAAAACTTCATCCATAGAGATCACTGTCTGAGATAATCGTATTACCACATAATGGTTATAGCCTTAAAACAAGCTGTAGGAAATGATTTGAGATATTATTAATCGGGTGTTTTATTTGATATCATCTAAAGTCTGTAGTAGACTACTATAGACTACACTGTCCTATGGAAATCTGTTTGTTCAAACATTGATCCATTCTCTTTTAATATTTACTTTGAACAGTGGTGAGCAGATGTATTTCAGTCTTGCACGCTCAGTGGTTTGTCAAAGCGCAATGGGTAAAGAATCCAGTAGTGGTTCTATGCCATGTTCTGAAAGCCACGGTCATGGTGTTGAAGTGGGCGGGGGACAGTTCTAGGACCAGGCTACCTCTGTTGTTAACAATTACTTTTGAAAGAAATAGTCATGATGATGGCATACTCTCAAAAACTCCTGTTCAGGGAGTACAGGTGGAGAACTTTGTCAGATGGTGCCGGGACAATCAGCTGCAGCTGAATGCCACCAAAACAAAGGAGATGGTGGTTGACTTCAGGAGGACCACCCCACCACTGTTGCCTGTCTCTATCGAGGGAGAGACAGTGGAGACAGTCAACACATACAAGTACCTAGGAGTACACCTGGACAACAAACTGGACTGGGCTGCCAATTCAGATGCTCTTTACAAGAAAGGGCAGAGCAGGCTCTACTTCCTACGGAAGCTTAGATCCTTCAATGTCTGCAACAGGCTCATGCTGATGTTCTATCAGTCTGTCATGGCAAGTGTCCTCACCTATGCTATTGCCTGTTGGGGAGGTAGCGTTAGGAAGAGGGACGCTGGACGCCTTGACAGGCTGGTGAGGAAAGCTAGGTCTGTGGTGGGTATGGAACTGGAGGATCTCACAACCACAGCCGAAAAAAGGACACTTAGCAGATTGGACTCAATACTTGAAAATGACAGACACCCCCTGCACCCGTTTCTGGCCAACCAGAGGAGCCTGTTCAGCTACAGACTCCGGGCCTTCCCCTGCCGGACAGACAGACTACGGAAGTCTTTTGTCCCCAGGGCCATCCAGCTCTTCAACACCATACAGAAAGAGACAATTAAAGAGATTGTCATTGGTGACTGGACTGCATAAACTAGCCCCCCACACTGGAACACTCAACCTGCAGCCACTACACACCCCCCCCCCTCCCGATTCTTTTCTCTACTGAACAGTTACACTTCATCCCACCTACACCCCCCCCCCCCCACCCCCCGGAGCAAGCGCCTGCACTACCTTGGACACTTTAAGGGTTGCCCAATACAGGACAATAACCCACTACACCCCACCTCAGCTACCTCACCCCCTGGAATAGCTGCCGTGAACTACTCAGCTTTTGCATGGACAATAATTAAAACTTCTTTGGCTCTTGTATGTGTACTTAACATGTTTTTTTTTTTTTTGTGAGTGTGAATGTATGCAACATGACACCCTACCAGACCTTGTGTCTGTGCAGGGATGTGTGTGTGTGTGTGTGTGTGTGTGGGTGTGGGTGTGGGAGGGGGGTTGTGGGTGGGTTTGTGTGTGTGTGTGTGTGTGTGGGTGGGACAATGTGTGTGTGAGTGTGTGTGTGTGAGAGAGAGAACATGTGTGTATGTGAGATAATGTGTGGCGGTAGTACTCAAGATATATTTTTCCTGTAATGTTCAATTATGTGTATAATGTCTTGTGTATGTTTTGTATTTGTGTATTTATGTAAGCTGACAGACACCTTAATTTCCTTCGGGATTAATAAAAGTACTCTACTCTACTCTCTGTTCAAACGAATGAAGTTAGGTTTCTGTCATAACTTGAAATTAGCTTGTTAAATCTTAATTGGCACCTGAAAGTATGCTATACTGTGAAAACATAACTTTGCCCACCAAGTTAATATTTCTGTCGCGCTAAAAAGGTCGTTCCCCCTGTGATTTAAACTCACGTCCAGTCTCATTCTATGAATATCCAGACTCATCCTACGAGCATCCAGACTCATCCTACAGTTCTACTGTCTGCAATCGCGTTATGCACTGCTGAGCACATCGTTATTTTTAAACTACTAAATCTCGACACAACGTGAAACTTTGGCGCAAGTATCACCAGGGTCCCTGTACATGAACTTGACCATTGTTGTGAATATTATTTCTGTACATTACTTAAATATCTACTTTGATGTTGGGACGTTTGACACAGGAAGTAACGCTTGAATGCACTGCTGAATACATCAAAATTATGCTGACAAAACCCTCTTTTAAGCAAACCCCTTCTATACGAACAAACTTGTTAACATTTTGTTTACATCTGTTGGGATCTTGATAATACTACAACAAAAGTTTGATGGTCAACGGAGCCTTATTTGTATTTTAAATCCAGCGATTTTGACGGTATGCTGCCCATAGGGTTACACTGTAGAATCCTCGCCGTGGGGAGCGAAAATGGCGTCCATGATTCGAGTTGGCCAGACTCTCTTTATATACGGCTCTGGTATGGAGGTGTAGTCTGGTTCCGCGGCTTCTCAGTCCAATTGAAAAACAAAAGACCCGAAAATTTCCTCCTACTGGTAGGCCACAAAGTTAATTTTAGTAACTTATTTAGTATATAATTAACTCTTTTTTAGTAACTTTAAGAAACTACTTTTTAGTCTTCCTGCCTGCTCTCCATTGTCCTAGCAACACTAAATACACAAGAAGCCCCTACAAAAAACACAATGAAAGAAAAACAGTGGGCTATGAGTGTGTGTGTGTGTGCGTGTGTGACCCTACTGTTACAGTAATAATTACTGTTGCTCATGTCAATCATCAGTAATAATTTTAGTGTTGCTCAGATCGATCATCAGTAACACTGAGGGTGTTACTGAGAGTAACACTTTATTTTAGGGACTAGGAGTGTTGCTCCAATCGATCGTCAGTGTTAAGTCGAACTGGGTTTGTGTGTGTTTTGCTTTTGAATTCCACTAGGAAAATACACCGGGGGAAAAAATAGAAAAAAATGGGTGATGTTTAAGCTGTATCAAGCGCGAGTCAGCTGCTAAGTTGAAGCAGCGAGAGATGGCTGATCAGCGTCAGCTGCCCGCGTTTGAGCTGATTTGTCCTGTGCAGCAAAGCTAAGCACAGGTGGTTTTAATTAGGCTGTTCAGCTCAGTTTGAGAAAACCCTGCTGAGAAGCACAGGCATAAAGTTGCTGTGCTTGGGCCAACAATTTGAAAAAGATATTGTGCATACGTGACTCTGGAAACTGGAGAGGCAACCGGTTTTTTACCTAAAGGGCTGACCTACTACTACCATGAATTGTTCTTCCTGCCAACAAACTCAACTTAATGAACTTGTGGCCAGAACTTAAATAAAAAGAAACGAAAAGAAAAAGTCAAAAAGGAAACAACTCTTGTCTTGTCCAGTCCTTTGAGTGGAATCCAGTGTACCTTCAAAACTCCACCAGAAGTCACTTCCTTTATTCAAGTTGGGGAAATTGCACAAATAAAAACAATCAAACCGAAAAATTCAAGCAAAACTGGAACAACTTGACAGTCAGGTTGGTGGGGGGAGTAATTAACCAGTGCTCTCCCCCATCCTCCTCCATGACTGAGGTTAGGTACCCTGAGCATGGTACCGTCCTGTCGCACGGCTCCATTTCGGGTGCCATTGGGGTCTGCCCCCTTGCACGGGAGAGGCATAAATGCAATTTTATTGTGTGCAGTGTGCACCTGTGTGCTGTGGAGTGCTGTGTCACAGTTGGGCTTTTGCTTTCACTTCACCAAAAAAAGGCATCTGTAGTTGCTTTTAACTTTTGGCCATTCCACCCTTTATTTTCACCATTCATATCTGCATCAACATGGTCTGATGTTCTGATTCATATGTCTTTCACCAGACGCTTGTAATTTGTGAATGGCTCGTCAGTTTGCTATTTTGAGTAGTATAGGCACCGTATGCTAGTTGCCTCACATCATCAGCACAAACGTGTGTGTGTGTGTGTGTGTGTGTGTGTGTGTGTGTGTGTGTGTGTGTGTACGTGTGTACGTGTGTGTGTGTGTGTGTGTGTGTGTGTGTGTGTGTGTGTGTCAGCACACGACAACTCGAACAAACTGCAGAGTGTGTTGTTCCTCTTTTGCAGGTTCTCAGCATAATGAAGCAAATATGGCTCCAGCACTACTCTGGTGAAAACAAACATTACCCCTCTCCTGTCATCTTTTCTCTCTATCCCCCTCTCCTCTCCTCTTTTCTCTCTATCCCCCTCTCCTCTCCTCTTTTCTCTCTATCCCCCTCTCCTCTCCTCTTTTCTCTCTATCCCCCTCTCCTCTCATCTCTCTATCCCCCTCTCCTCTCTCTCTATCCCCTTCTTCACTCCTCTCTCTATTCCCCTCTCCTCTCATCTCTCTCTATCCCCCTCCCCTCTCATCTCCACTCTCTATCCCCCTCTCCTCTCTCTCTATCCCCCTCTCCTCTCTCCTCTTTTCTCTCTAACCCCCTCTCCTCTCATCTCCACTCTCTATCCCCATCTCCTCTCATTTCTCTATATTCCCCTCTCCTCTCTGTCTATCCCCCTCTCCTCTAATCTCTCTCAATCCCCATCTCCTCTCTCTACCCCCCTCTCATCTTATCTCCTCTTCTCTCTCTCTATCCCCTTCTCCTCTCCCCTCTTCTCTCTATCCCCCTCTCCTCTCGTCTCCACTCTCTATCCCCCTCTCCTCTTTCTCTACCCCCCCCTTCCTCTCCTCTCTCTATCCCCCTCTCCTGTCTTCTCATCTCTCTACTCCCCTCTCCTCTCCTCTCTTCTCCTCTCCTCTCCTCTCCTCTCCTCTCCTCACCTCTCCTCTCCTCCCCTCTCTTCTCCTTGCTCATTGTTTTTACCCTCTTCTCCTCTTTGGATTATTGGGATTAACAGGTTATTGGAGTAAACTGCTTATTGTTGTTTGCATGTGTTCCACCTGATAATAACCTGTTTAAGGTGTATACATGTCTTGAGAAATCAGTTTATTAGCCAAAAACCTACATTTGCGAATCACATTGCTCATAAACATATCACTGCAATAAACCGATTATGATAAATTGTTTATTTAGTTTATATGAACACTTGAATAAACTGGCTACTCCAAAAACTTGATTACAAACAGTTTATTGATGTGCATATAAACAGGCTCATTGTCTTTACCTAGTTGATAGGTGAAGAGGTTTATTTTATTTTAATGGAAAGCAGAGGAAAGGCTAGTCCTCCCTCTAACTGCTAGAACATGTGACATCATCATCATCATCTTCGACATTCTACTATTCAGGCCAACAGAACACATCAGGCCCAGACGGCTGTTTTGGCGTTCGAACCACATCTCTATCTCAAATGCTGCGACGATTCTAATCCGGTGTATGAATGAATGGAGAATCGCAAAAAAACACACAAAAAAGCTCCTACTGTGTCACTTATTCAGATTCAGATTACTTTATTAGTCCCATGAAGGGCA
>NW_026946115.1:0-7500 GCF_034702125.1 Engraulis encrasicolus | reverse complement strand
TGTTTGTGTGTGTTTACATGTCTGTGGAAGTCAGGGGGAAGTGGGGAGAGATAGGGAGAAGGAGGCAAGAGATAGGAGAGAGTGATGTATGTGACGGAGGCAATGTGAGTGTGTATGTTTGCACCTAGATGTCTATGTGTTTATGTGCCTAGCTAAGCTAAGGGTAAAATGGGTTAGATGTCTATGTGTTTATGTGCCTAGCTAAGCTAAGGGTAAAATGTTTTAGATGTCTATGTGTTTATGTGCCTAGGTAAGCTAAGGGTAAAATGGGTTAGATGTCTATGTGTTTATGTGCCTAGCTAAGCTAAGGGTAAAATGGGTTAGATATCTATGTGTTTATGTGCCCAGCTAAGGGTAAAATGTGCTGTCTATTAATGTGTTCCAATACTCGTACTTTCCGCCCTTTCCGCACTGTGTTTGGGTACGCAGGGTGTTCCATTTCTAATCGCGGCGGTAAAGTGTACTGTAAATTACCCGGATAACGCCCCCAAAACGGCCATTTTTCGAAGTGTGGAGTTCCTGTACATTTTTCGCACTCAACGGCCGCCAAGTTTGTTTCGTAGGTGAGTGTCAGATCGGTCAAACGACTGAATCTCCGTGATAACAGCATAGTTTTGATTCCAAAGACAATCGCCATGTGTATTAGAGACAGGGGTAACTTTAAAAAGTGTTAGCATAAGGAACAGTGCCTTCCGTGATAATTGCATATTGACGGTTGGTAAACTCTGATGACAACCGTCATTTCGGTTACAGTGAGTCCAATATGTATTTGATCCCTTGCTGATTTTGTTGGTTTGCCTACTAACAAAGACATGATCAGTCAATACATGTTATGATAATATGTATTCTAATATGGAGAGACAGAATATCAAAAAGAAAATCCAGAAATTAACTGAAGAGAATATATATTAATTTATTTCCATTTCATCGAGCAAAATAAATATTTGATCCCCTGCCAACTGATTACAGTTCCGGGCCCACAGACCAGATGGGCACTTCCGATCAACTTGTCATCTGAATTAAAGACACCTGTACATACTAACATGCATAAAAGAAACATTGAATCAGCAGAATCAGTTCATAGTATGAGTGAATCAGTCACACTCCAACCTCACCAGCATGGGAAAGACCAAAGAGTGGTCAAATGATATCAGGGACACGATTTTAGACCTGAACAAAGATTAAATGGGCTGCAAAGCCACAAGAAAGAGACTGGGTATTAATGACCCAGCTGTTGATGCATTTCTTCCAAAATGTGAGGAATACAAAATGACTATCCATCAGCCTGTCTGGGGTTCTATACAAGATTTGACCTTTTGTAGGGATTTGATAATCATGAGAACAGAAAGAAATCACCCTAGAGCTGTACGGGATGAACTAGGCAATGATATCAAAGCTACTGGGACCAAAATCACTGAGAAAACTACTGGTAGCACTTAATGCCACAGAGGTTTAAAATCCTGTAGTGCACACATGGTACCTCTACTTCAGAAGGAACCTGCGCAGTCCCAGTTGAGGTTTGCCAACGGACATCAGACTGGTTTAGGATATGATAAGGAGGTGCTGTAGTCAGATGAAACCAAAATCAAGCTGTTTGGCATTATCACAATTCAATGTGTTTTGAGAAAGAGTACTGCTGTATATGATCCCAAGAATACCCTCCTCACCATCATGCATGAAAGTGGTATCATTATGGTTTGAGGGTGTTTATCTGGCCAAGGCACAGGACAACTTCACATCGTCAATGAATGGATGGAGGGAGACATGTAATGTGCAATCCTGAGTGCAAACGTCCTTCCCTCCACCACTACACTGATGGGTGGGCCATTGCTGGATCTCCCAACATGACAATAATACACAACATACAGTCAAAGCAACGAAGGAGTGGCTCAATAAGAAGCATATTAAAGTTGTGAAGTGGCCTAGACAGTCTCCAAATATTAACCCTATAGTAATTCTATGGAGAGAACTGAACCTCCCATTTGCCAAGCTACAGCCACAAACTATTAATGTTTTAGAGATAATGCGCAAAGACAAATGGGCAAAAATAGTTTCTACTATATGCACAAACATTGTCATTAACTAAAAGAAGCATCTAACCTCAGTGCTAGAAAACTAGGGCTTTGCCACAAAGCACTTTATCTTCTTTAGCTAGAGGGTTCAAATACTTATTACCCTAAATTAAATACAAATAAATTAAAATATATTATTTTAAGTTATTTTCTGGAATTTCTTTTTGATATTCTGTCTCTCCATGTTTGAATACATATTATCATAAATTTATAGACTGATCATGTCTTTATTAGTGGGCAAACGGGCAAAATCAGCAAGGGATCAAATACATATTGGACTCACTGTAAGTGTGTCAGACAGAACGGGAATCGGAATGTACTCGCCTCGTGAATCGCGGAGGGCGGAAATGGTACTTCACTGCACTTAAACAAGGTGCACAGTACAGAGGGCGAATAATGGAACACATCCTATGTGTTTATGTGCCTAGCTAAGCTAAGGGTAAAATGGGTTAGATATCTATGTGTTTATGTGCCCAGCTAAGGGTGTGTGCACAACATCTTTATGTCCAGAAGTCTCCCTCGCATCCTGCCTTGCGCCTAACTGTAAGACAAGGATAGACGCTTAAGCCGTGGGAAAACAAAATATATACATGTGAACCATAAAGAAAAAACAATGAATGAATCACCATGCGTGACACCACACCATGCGTGACAGAAAATAAAAGATAATAATAATAGCAATGTCATTACATCACAACTGACTCAAATAAAGCAATTCAATTCCAATTCCTCATTAAGGCCGCCAGGAGTGTGTAGATGAAGAACGCCTCTCTCTGTAGCAAAATGGGAAAATCAGTAGCATAAGCTTTCAGGAAGAAGTGGTGACTGCATTGACCAGAAAATCCCCATTAAATGTTTATCTTTCAGGCAGCAGTCATTTCCACGTTTTTCAAGAACTCACAATGCATAGAATCACATGGTAACCCTTTCATGAAATATTACAACAGATGCAACCACAGTAAATTACTATTTTATTAACCATTTGCTGCGTTATGCCGATGGCATT
Source organism: Engraulis encrasicolus (assembly GCF_034702125.1). NCBI lineage: Eukaryota > Metazoa > Chordata > Actinopteri > Clupeiformes > Engraulidae > Engraulis > Engraulis encrasicolus. The sequence continues at coordinate 4,422 of NW_026946115.1, read as the reverse complement.
TGCCACTTCAGTGCTTTTCTGCAAACCACACCCCCCCCCAATGCCATCTACAAGTACTTGGCGCTGACGTCTCTCCAGCGGGCGCAGCCCCAGGCTGCTAACGACCCCAAAGAGCCCCTATGCGCCCCTTCAACCACGACACCTCAGGTAGTTCCTCTGGCCCAGCGCGCCATGCTCTTGCTCTAAGACAAGAGATTTCCACGTTACTCTCTAAAGCAGCGATACGTGTGGTTCCCCCCCTCTGAAGCACAGGCGGGTTTCTATAGCAGATATTTCCTTTTGACCAAAAAGGGCACACAAAAAATCCAGGACCTCAGGCGTTTAAACTCCTTTTTCAAGGTTTTATGCTTTAAGATGATGACCCCGGCCGTTATCATGCGCTCGGTGCATCGTGATGATGGTTCTCTTCAGTTGACCTGAAGGACACCTATTTCCAGATTCACATCTATACTTCGCATTTGAGGGTGTTTCTTACGAGTTCATGGTGCTCCCCTTCGGGCTAGCCCTGAGCCCCCACATGTCCACATGCTGTCTGGAAGCCGCACTCCTACTGCTCTGTGAGCAGGGCGTGCCTGTCATGGCATATTTGGACACTCAGGCCAGGGAGCACACGGACCTCTTGTTACCCCACCTGCAAGGTTTAGGGCAGGACTGGGGAACCTTTTTCATTAAAGGGGCCACTTCAAATTCATCCGAAGGCCGTAACATTTCCCCCTGCAATTTAGGCCTATATTGAAGGCAGCCAACTTTAAAACAGACACCACCTTCTCTAGGTCCCCTGAATAAAACATACTTGTATTGCATATTTATTTTCTAATAAAGGATACACTTTTTTTGTAAAACTCACTTGTTTACCACCACACATGCTTGACACCATCTAAAGCAAATTTGTTTATCTTGGTCTCAAGAGAGATGAACAGACCAAGGATATGGATCACTAGAACCATGTCGTGTGATCTGAAGAGACCAAGATAAACAAATATACTTTATATGGTGTCAAGCATGTGTGGTGGTAAACAAGTGAGTTTTACAAAAAAGTGTATCCTATCAAAAGCTAAACATGGTAGTGGGACTGACATGGTTTGGGGATGCATGGATGCTGCAAACATTGGTAATCTGAAATACACCTAAAAGAAACATGCATGTCAACATACACTGTGACTACTGAAGCAGATCATGATATTCTCCATAGGATTGCATTCAAATCTCACACCAATCTATTTAAGCCAGATGCAGACTCAAAAATGTAAAAGTTCAATGCAAAGAAAGGTTGAAACGCACACTGATGACCTCCCTTTTCATCCCTTTTCATTTCGTTTAATTTCGAGACGATTCGAGCCAACACAGCCCCTTCTCTACCGGATTTTAATCTGGGGTGTACATGTTCAAACATTAATGGCTGTATTTTGTTTTTTTCTGAGTGAACAAGAAATTTAAGCGGTTAAATATGTTGTTAAAAGGTCACTTATCATTGTGTCAAAGTGAAATTTCTGTAATGCTTTCCTATGAAAAGATGTACTCACAAATCTGCAAAAACTGTGAGGGGTGTATTCACTTTCGTCATATACCGTAGGTACAACAAGGTTCAGTTGGCGAATTTTGTCAAAATGTCAATGCTGTAGTAGCCACCACTGGTCAAAATGTTGCCCGTGAATTAGTTCTGGGCCTCCCCCATATCATTAGTATTTTTATTTATCAGGGCCCAAACAAAAGCAAAAAGTTCCAAATAATAGCTTATTTTCATGTATTTCACAATCTAAACAGATTTCAACATTTATTTGGATAATATGGATGTTCCATTCATGCTTTATATACTTGAAACAATTGGGGTCAAATTGACCCCAAGGAACACGGATGTAACCAAAATGTGTACAGCACTTAGGAAAAACATTTTTGTGGAAATTTCTCTTTTTTCACCTTTCTCCCATCTATTTAGGAAAAGTCATCAAAGATGAGTCAGAAGAAATATGTACTTCATGTATTTTTCAGGTGTTAAACATTGAATGGGGTCAAATAGACCCCAAGGATAACAGGAGGGTTAATCCAGATGTGGGGAACCTATTGTATCAAGGGGTCTTTGTGGTCCTTGCAGCCGTCTTGTTCAGCCACAGATATAATTTTACAACATGTCATCATGCATTGCAAATAGATGACACATTGATTTTAACCGACTATTGCGTGTGTCCAATACGCCTTTGCAACGTAGGGCGTTCTCCACAACGCCCTGTGACAGGTTAGGTTTAGGGATGGTTTTGGTTTAGGCACAATTTAGCTAGAAGTTTGCCAAATTCGTTGTTCTTAGCAAATGTAAAACACGGCTTTACAGACAGATTAGGTTTAGGGATGGTTTTGGTTAGGGCACAGCAAAGCATATTTGAGAAAATTGCTGACACGGTGGGAAAACTGCACAAACCTTGTCACGTGTCAAAAGTGCATGACAGCGCTTTACCACACTAACACGCCAAAGTCACTAGCGTGCGATACATATACTAAAACAATATGACAGCCTCCATTTTAATATTATGCAGTTTCACATGGAATTTGACATGTTTTGTTAAGGAATCAGAAATTAAATTTGCAGTACAATTAAAGGTTCACTGTGTAGGATGGTGGCCAGAGTAGGTATTGCAACTATGCTGCTCATTGAAAGTGTGCTGCCTATTGCCAAATTTGATCTTTTCATGAATATTTACTAAATAATAAATTCATATTTACTAGTATTACCAAAGTACAGTGCGTTTTGCAGCTAAAAAATGTGTATTTCAGGAAATTCAAAATGGTGGACATGGAATAGATCCACCTTTTTATGCAATTTTCACGGTAATAATGAATACTTAGAATTTGATGGTGGTGCTAAGTATTAATGGAAATGGTGACATTTGTGAATAGGCAGCATGAATTCTGGAAAGAACATGCTAAAAATATTACCAGTGTCCCTTTAAGTTATATTTCAGGGGACCAAGAAAAAGTGGGGTCTATCGTAAAGGTGGTTGCCTCCAATATAGGCCTAGAGTGCAGGGGGCCACACCTTGCATAGTAGTGTTTTTTATTGCACAGACGCGTTTCGGCGTGTGCCTTCTTCACACACTGCTATGCAAGGTGCGGCCCCTTTCTTGAAACATTGAATTTGAAATTTGGGCCAGCACCCTCAGAGATTTAAATAATTAAGAGTGACGCCTGCTCCAAGAACAAAAAAAACTACAGTGCAGGGGAAAATCCTGTCATATTTCAGGGGACCAAGAGAAGGGGGGGTCTGTCGTAAAGGTGGTTGCCTCCAATATAGGCCTACAGTGCAGGGGAAAATCCTGGTCTGTGTTCATCCTTTTCAGTACAGCCCTTGCAGGACGTTTACAGCCCTTGGAGGAATTTGAAGTGGCCATTGGAATGGAAGCTGTTCCCCACCCCTGGTTGAATCCCTTAATGTCTCATCCCATAAAAGGCATAGTCTATCTGTGTGTGTGTGTGTGTGTGTGTGTGTGTGTGCGTGCGTGCGTGCGTGCGTGCGTGCGTTCGTGCGTGCGTCTGTCTGTCTGTCTGTCTCTCTGTCTGTCTGTCTGTGTGTGTGTCTCTCTGTCTGTCTGTGTGTGTGTGTCTCTCTTTGTCTGTCTGTCTGTCTGTCCACACTCTGATCTTTGTCTTATTGTCTAGGATGGAGGAGTCTGAATCTAGACCACCCTCTCCTGTACCCACCTGTGTGTCTATGAAGAGTGACAAGTCCATGGGTCACCCTATTGAATTTAAAGGAGGAGACTGTTCACCTCAACAGTAAGATCAGCACTCTATTGTTCGCCTCTCTCTCTCTCTGCCTCTCTCTCTCTCTCTAATAATAATAATAATAGTATTTTTATAGCACATGTAGATAGAGATTGTAGAGTCACAAGGTCAACGTAGGTTAGGACCAGGATTCTTAGATGCGTAAGGTTCATAGAGTCTGGGTCTAGCATAAGTCATAGATAGTCAGACTGAAATTGGGCACTCAGATGTGGCCCCTGGTGGCAACAGGGGTGAGGAAAAACTCCCTTTCCACTAGATTCATAGTTTATAGGGGGGGCAAGCTCCATGAGGTCTGAGAAAAAAACCCATATAGTCAGGAAGAAACCTCAGGCAGAGATCAGCAGCCACTTAGGTTTAACCAGGTTAGGTTTAGGGATGGTTTTGGTTATGGCACAGCAAAGCATATTTGAGAAAATTGCTGACACGGTGGGAAAACTGCACAAACCTCGTCACATGTCAAAAGTGCATGAAAGCGCTTCACCGTTGCGTCTGAGGAGCACGCGTTAGCTTCAAAATGAGTGTCAACACGCTGAATGCACTAGCGTGCGATACATACACTAAAACATGATGACAGCCTCGATTTTTATATTATGCAGCTTCACATGGAATTTGACTTGTTTTGTTAAGGAATCAGAAATTAAATTTGCA
>NW_026946114.1:0-19348 GCF_034702125.1 Engraulis encrasicolus | reverse complement strand
CTAAGGACTTATATGATGGACCTGGAGTCCAGGGCTTGCACTCGAGCGGCAAATATGATGACCTGCTTCTCCACCTCGGCGTTCAGTTGGTTTTGAGAGGCGTTGGGATTCTTCTTGACAAAATCGGCTATTTGCAGGATGCACTCTTTCTGTGGGTGAAGACATGACAACATAAAAACATTAGTGGGTCATTGACATTATTTTTAGCTGCAAGGCAAGGCAAGGCAAGGCAAGGCAAGGCAAGGCAAGGCAAGGCAAGTTTATTTGTATAGCGCATTTCATACACAGGTGCAACTCAATGTGCTTCACAAGATTAACAAATGCAAAAAAAGAAAGGAAACATGGAAGAAAGAAGGAATTATATTAGAGTCAAAGAACATTTAAAACATTAAGATAAAACATAAGGTAAAATGATAGTAATAATAATAAAAAATATGATAATAATAATAATAAAAAAAATAAACATGACAAAATAAAAAATAAGAATTTGAGCTAGGGGAAAGCATCTGATTTAAAGCTATCAATAGTGGGTGCATTTTTTACGTCATCTGGAAGCTGGTTCCAAAGCTGTGAAGCATAGAAGCTAAAGGCTGCCTCTCCACACTTTGTTTTGACTTTTGGAATCACCAGCAAATTCTTCTCCGTTGACCTTAGTGACCTGGTTGGTGCATACAGCTGAAACATATCCAGTAGATATGTGGGTCCCATTCCATTTAATGATTTAAACACAAGTAGCCTTAAAATCAATTCTGTAGCTTACTGGGAGCCAATGCAGGGATCTCAAAATTAAAGTAATGTGGTCGAACTTCCTTGTTTTTGTAAGAACCCTTGCTGCTGCATTTTGTACAAGTTGAAGCTGTTTGATGGTCTTTTTGGGGAGGCCTGTAAAAAGACTGTTACAACCTTGCTAGAAATTAAGGCATGTATTAGCTTCTCCAGATCATGTTTAGACATAAGGCCCCTACATTTAGAGACGTTTTTTATGTGATAAAATGCAGACTTAGTAATAGCTTTCATGTGACTGTTGAAGTTTAGGTCACTGTCAATGAGGACCCCAAGATTTTTAACTGTATCCCTTGCTTTCAGTCCCTTCGTTTCAAGGATAGTAGCAATCTTTTGTCTCTCCTCTCTTTTCCCAAATATAATTACTTCAGTTTTATCTGTGTTCAGCTGGAGGAAATTGTGAGACATCCATTTGTTAATTTGGTCCATGCAATGATAGAGTGATTCAAGGGGGGTGTAGTCATTGGGGGACATAGATAAGTAGAGTTGGGTATCATCCGCATAGCTATGGTAATTTATGGAGTTATTCTCCATAATGTGTCCCAGTGGCAGCATATACAGATTGAACAGTAGTGGTCCCAGAATGGAGCCCTGTGGGACCCCACAGTTAAGAGACATCGGTGATGAGGTATGTCTTCCAATGGCGACAAAAAACTTCTTTGTTGTAAGTACGATTTTAACCAGTTGATCACTATGCCTGTAAAGCCAACCCAGTGTTCCAGTCTATGTAGTAGTATGGCATGATTAACTGTATCGAAAGCAGCACTTAAGTCTAGTAGCACCAAGACGGATGATTTGCCAGCATCAGAATTCAATCCTATGTCATTCATAACTTTAATAAGAGCTGTTTCAGTGCTGTGGTAGGCACGGAAACCTGATTGAAACTTATCAAGGTAGCTATTAGACATTAGTAAGGCAGTTAATTGGTTAAAAACAATTTTCTCTCTTATTTTACCCATGAATGGTAGATTGGATATGGGCCTATAGTTGTTTAGTATCAGTGCATCCAAGTTGTTCTTTTTTAGTAGGGGTTTCACAACTGCTTCTTTCAGACAGCCTGGGAATATGCCTGTTTGTAGTGAGGTGTTGATGATCTGAAGTACATCTGGTGATATTAGATGTAAGATGGATTTGAAGAAGGCTGTTGGTAGAATATCTAAGTCAGATGTAGAGGAGCTAAGACTTTGTACCGTTCTATTAAGAATGTCCACATCAACTAAATGAAAATTTCTCATGAGGTTAAGATTTAACTTCACCGTAGCAAGTTGGTCCGAATTATGGGCCGGTTGCACCTGTGTGAGTATGTTTGTTTGTATTTTTTCAATCTTTCCTTTGAAAAAAGATGCAAACTCATTGCATTTGCTGACTGAGAGGAACTCAGAGGGCATTTGATTTGATGGCCTTGCTAGTTTTTCCACGGTGCCAAACAGGACGTGTGCATTATTAATATTTCTGTTAATTACAGTTGAGGACGATATTATTAGCCCCCCTCCTGAAATTAGACATTTCTCTTGATTTCTCAGTGAGAATGACCATTATTAACCGTTTCTGTTATTCTGGAAACAAATACACTGATGGAGATAATGTTCAATGAGTTGAATTTGGATTTTTCTATTGTTACGATGAGTTTAAACAAAAAAAGGCAAAAATGACAAGGACAAAATGATTAGCCCCCTGATCATTAATAGTCAATATGGCGCCATTTATGAACCAAAACTGACAACAGGCTCTGATAAGTTGCTACCTAGGTTGGCACATGCCCCACTAGGGATTTTGGTCCATTTCTTCACTGCAAAGTGTTCTAGCTGGTCCAAATCGCATGGATGCTGAGCATAGACATTAACCACAGACTCTCAGTGGGATTGAGGACTGGACTATGAGCGGGTGATTCCAATATCATGGTTTTAGTGTCCTTGAAGAACCTCTGAACTAATCTAAATGTATGCTTTGGGTTACAATGTTGTTGGAAGACCCAGCAATCCAGATTCAGACCCAGACTCCCTGTGTCTGAGGCTGAATAACAGACTAAACTTGATGCCCCACCACTGTGTGTAACTGTGGAAACTGCTTGGCCTCATTAGACCAAAGAAGCATTGGACACCTGCCTAGATGATTGTTATTGACCTGGCCTCACCTGGAGTTTTTTCACCCACCAAGAAAGACAGTTGTTAGGGCTTGTCATCATATTGGGCTTTGGGGCCATCATCACAGAAGAACCCCTTTACTAAAGGCAGTGCATATCAGAGTGTTATTGAGCTTTGCCTGTGAACATTTGAAAGTCAAAAATGAGTTTTGAACATCTCCGCTTGCATCTGATGATATTCAATTGCACCTGCTTTAATGCATGAATTCTGCTTCTGTCAGGTGAAGAAAGGGATAGGCCTTGAATCGTTATAAGATGGTTTCCACAATTAAACATGGTGGTGGATGCATCATTCTGTGGCAGCCTCAGCCACAGGAAACCTTGTTTGGGTGTACGGCACCATAAAAACTGAAAATGATGATAGAATGTGGAAAGTGACCTTGCAAAAATATGCTCATAGAGGGAGCTAAGATCTTCACTGGATCTTTCAATAAGATAATAACCCAAAACTTGCATCCAAAATAGTTCAAATGTTCCTCAAGGATACTAAAACCATGGTCATGGAGTGGTTCAGACCTCAATCCTTTAGATAGTATTTGAAGAGTGCTGAAAATGAATGTCCATCCTCAACATCCATGCCATTTGGACCAGCTTAACTATTTGCGATGAAAAAAAATGGGCCAAAATCCCTGGTAGGACATGTGCCAACATAGTTAACAACTAATCAAAGTGCCTGGTGTCATTTCTGTTCATAAATGGCACTGTATTGACTACTAATGATAAGGGGGCTAATAATTTTGTCCTTGCCATTTTTACACTTTTTTGTTTAAACTCATTGTGAAAATGGAAAAGTCCAAATTTAACTTAATGGATACTACCTCCATGGTGTCTTTGTTTCCAGAATAACACACATTTATTAATAATGATCATTCTCAATGATCAATGAAGAGATATGTCTCATTTCAGGAGGGGGGCTAATAATATCGTCCTCAACTGTATGTCAGAGAAAAAAGATTGTCTAGCTTTAGAAATTTCTTGGTTGTGTTTCGAGAGTGTGTGTTTATAGATTTGGTAGTGTACTTCAAGTTTGGATTCACGCCACTGTCTTTCAGCCCTCCTGCATTCTTGCTTTAGCAATTTAACTGTGGGATTCATTCTCCAAGGTGCAGCAGACATCAGGGTGGTGCAATCCAGCTAATGTTTCATTAAAATATTTTTCAAGAGATTTACTGTAAGATGAAGCTCTGCAATTTGTAATTTGGGACACTCAATAGTGTATAGTATACCATTGGAAACATCTATGTTATTAGAAAAATGCCCCAAAAAAACCCAAAATGTTACTCTATTATGGAATGCCCCATATAACAGAAAAATCACAGCTCACTTTGTAGGCCTCCACTTGGTCTCCTCCAGTCAGCCTGCTGAACATCTCCCGGGCCACCTGCACCTGTGTGATGGCCGTCAGGATCTCCTTACTCTGAGGGCTGTCAGACTTCAACCAGTTCAGCAATGCAAGCTGCTCAGAGAATACACAGGAAATAAAAGGTAGGCCAATTCCAGCGTTTAAAAGAGAAATGTTGCTTTATTCTGATGCTGTTGGCAAGTAGCGCGCACGCATAAACGGTCAGGGTCAGTTCAATGAGCTGCAGTCAATTGAAAGAGAGTGGTCCTAAACGGCCAGCAAGCTTTTTTATTTTCTATTTTTGGGGTAATTAACCTAGTCAGCGTCTACCTTTTTTAAATTATTGCAATTAATGATACAAAGCATGGGTATCAGAGTAAAACATAAGATTTCCATACAAATCACATGCTTCTAAAATAGTTTGAAATAAGTTTATATTCCATCTTAAATCCCAAGTAGTCAAGGAACACATAACCAGAAAGAGAAACATAAAACAATGAACAACTTCAACTTCGCCTGCCCCCTCTCAGCACTGTCTGTAGAGCCAACAATGAGCAGTCTAAGGCTCTGTCTCTCAGGTAGTTCTAGTTCCATCTCCACCTTGTGGTCATTTTAAGTATCTGGCCGTCCATTCAATCTGAACCACTAACCGTAAATCAACGACTAGATGCGTAACTGAAGCACATTTGACAGGGCGGGGATGCTTTTACACTACTACTTGGACATTGCAAACGCTGGCCGGAAATTTCACTGAGACAGATATAAACAGTTACGGAGATGCATGTGAAATAGCAATGTTCAACTTGTTTCTGTTTGTAAAGATTAAATTATACTGGTTGACATTGCTGGCAAGCAGGATCATCCATCAATAGCTGTTTTGCAGTGTTACTTACTTGCTGAATTAACTCGGCGTTGGACATCTGACCCCCAGTGCTTCCCGGAGTTGCCATTGTATATTCACGTATGATGGGAACTGAGAACTAAAATGTAATAAACTAGAACTTCGTAGAAAATACAGTCAGATCAGACACAGACCACCCAGCAGCTAGCAGCTAGCAAACATTGCAATTTCCTGTTTGTGTTGGATGTCTTCTTCTACTATTGAACAAACCGGTGGTCTGACATTCTGCCCCCTGCTGGCAACTGAGCGAAGCATGTCTTTGGTGCTTTTTGTTCATCTTGGCTATTTTAATGTCAACATTGAGGGAAATATTGAAACCCTTTCCCATTCATTTTTAATTAATGTGATTTTTTTGTCTTCTGGTCTTTGTGTTTTCGGGCTTGTTCCAGATGTTTTTCTTGTATAGAGAGTGTGAAGGAGAGGGCTCCTCCCTTCTCATGCCGAGGGGAGATGTAGGCGAAATATTTTATGTTATGAACTGGCAGTGAAGGTGGTGAAATGAGTTTTACATCCTTAAATCTCTATGCAGGCTATATTTTGGTGTTTGGCCTCCTTATGGCTGAGTGGGCTCTGTGAGACACAAAAGAAGAAATAATCATCTGCACATGCCGTAGGTGAGGGCCCTGCACAGAGCTTGGCAATCTGACATACAAGGCATTTTCCCAGTGGGTCAACAGTCCTCGGGGCGATACTGGTGTTGTTGTTGTTCAGATTGGCCCATAAATTATAGGAAGAGACCCATTGTTCCATTGTAAATATAGACTAAGGGTGGGGAACCGTATCTGGATTCAAACAGTCAAGATCCAGCATGCACATAAGGGGCGTGTGAATGTGTTTGGGGCCCCTCTATACCCAAAAATGCCCCGGCCATTTTTTGATCACAGTCCAGCCCTGGTCCTGCAGCATGTGGAACAAGTTCTCAGCAATGTTGTTTCAGAACCAATGGCCGTGTTCGTGATGGCACAGTGTTGCTTTTGCTGGGCAGCGCAAATGCGCACTTTGCCATTTCAATGCATTCTTGTTGGAAATCCGACATGTCATAGGACAATCTCCAGTAGGTAAACTACAGGACAGCAACATTGCTACTATGACAGCAGCTGAGGATATTAGGATTCACCATCACTATTTTGATAACAAGCTCATAAGTCTCTGCATGAAGAAATTAACAGCCAACAACACATATCGTTCCACACATGTTTATCTCTAATTAGTATAGGTGGTTTTTGTTGTTGTTTTTTTGTTTGTTTGAATGGGGTTTTTTCCCCCAAGGAGTGGGTACGTTGCATGAGGTTTTTTCTGCGCACAGTCAGTGGTATCGGGGTTTGCTGGCCCTGACATATGACTCCAGTCTAATCTTAATCAGATCAATTAGTGGGAGTGCACTGACATTGAGGGTGTGCAACTTTTGGGGTGTAATGCAAAGGCAGGCAGACTGTTAAATATACATGCATATTGACTAGACACAATTGTTTTAAGATGAGTCTACACCTCTCCAGCAAGTAAATGGTTTTCTGCCCAGCACTACTTCTACTTAAGAGAAGGAGCGGGTCAATTATTTTGGCATCATAATATTGATGGAAGGGCCAAATGTCACTGGACAACTTGTCTGTGACCATAAGAAATAATGTACGTGCAGACATAGCTTGTTGGCAATAGTATTCCAGCAGCACATTGTAATGAGATTATTATTATTATTCACAGTAGACAAATACAGTAGTCTATGCACTTCACTATTCACTTCACTTAATTCCAAAGCCACACGACCCCTGCCTCCTCCATCCTTGACCTGTGCTTGTGGCCTCACATTTCACTGATGCCCCGCCTCTGTGGATAAAACAATAGTTTCCCCGCTATCAGACTAGCACGACAACTTTTTGAACTGGAACTATGACGATGTGTGTGTCAAAGGCCCCATGAGCTGCCATCTTTGTTTAAAAATGAAACACAGAGGTCAATGGGATTAGTCTTACTATTACTTCCATGGCTCTGGTTGGGCCCTCATCCTTTACACCCCTCCACAACTCATTCTGGATCAGGGTGTAATAAGACACAAATCATCAGTGATCTGGTGCCCAAGTGCACAGTTTATTTTCCTACACTTTAAAACACATGGCATTGATCAGTAGACTTCTCCAGAGATAACGGTCCCCAGGTTAATGGTCAGTTTAAATCCTGCTATACATTTTCTATGCAGGATTTAACAAAAAAAGACACATGGTACATTGAAGTAGGCTACATCCCTTGTGTATGGTCTCCAATGATATGAGGCAGTCAGCAACGATGTGAATGTCCACACCAAATCTTAGCAACAGTAGAACTCTACAAGAGATACCCTGGCCTTGACATCCGTAAAGCTCCAGTCAATGTACAAAAAATACATTGTCTGCGTTATATGGCTGGGAAGGCCACATGATGGTAAGACTAGCAAGGGGGATGTCACATTGAGTTCTACATCAGCTGTCCCCTTCTCCCTTTTTATTCTCCCTTGAAAAGGATCCTAGTTGTTTAGTGTTCACATCTTTCAGCTGCTCAAGCTGTCTCTGAGCGCGTCGGTACAGGTATTCTATGTGCATCACATCCGTCTTCTTGATGCGGGAGTTTTCTCTGAACTCGTCTCGAATCCGAGGGATGAAGCCTGGCTTCTCGCGTCCAGCGCGCATGAACTCTCTGTACAGCGACAGAATTTGCTTCTGCAGCTTGCTGTGGCGGGCCATGGTCCTCTGGCTGAATGAGACTTATGCAATGTCTAAGGTTGGTTTGATCATCAGATGTCTAGTCCTGGTGTACGTGGATGTGTTTCTGTAATTGACAGATAGCAGACACACACAAAATAAATGTCACAAGTGCATTGACACATCATCGCAAAAACAGTGGAGTAGTTCATTCAGGTGCATTGGTCAGTGGCAAGTAGGCTATTAGAACAGACGCCACGCAGCCCTTAAACTGTGAATCCATTCATTCCCCACTGCAGTTTACATACTATGTGTTTTCAGCTAATTTGTGCTGTGCATAAAGACTATATGCAGGACGTGTTCATCTGAGCACCAGGGCTAGTACTAGTGTCTGCGTGAACAAAAGACAAGACAGCAATCCCTTACCTTGGTCTGAAACAACAATATCACCGGTAGAACACGCGTGCGAGTATCATCACCTCGTTGGTATCATTGTTCATTTTCAAGTGCTGGAGTTCTTGACATTAAAACACTTCCACACGTTACCTAACTTACAGCTGACCTTCTGTTTTGGTGTCCCTCGCCACCCGTAGTTCACTGCTTGCGAAACACCGCTGATGTGGCCATTGAATGTGCAACATTGCCCTCTAGCGTTTTGGGGAGACACTTGGCTACAATTTAGTCCAGCCGGGGAACCTACAGTATGTCTCGGTCTTGCGGCCCTTGAATCCGTTTCATCCGGCCCCCGATGTAATTCCAATGTTATGCAGCTTCACATGAAAAATGAAATATTTTGTAAGGGAATCTTAGAAATTACATTTTCAATACAAAAAGTTATATATATTCAGGGGACCTAGAGAAGGTGGGGTCTGTTTTAAAGTTGGCTGCCTTCAACATAGGCCTAAAGTGCAGGGGGAAATCCTGGTTTGTGTTCATAGTACGGCCCTCGGAGGACTTTTATGGCCCTTGGAGGAATTTGAAGTGGCCCCTCGAATGAGAAAGGTTCCCCACCCCTGCTATAGTCCAATAGGGTCCTTCCACAGAAGGACTTGACCAGGTTGGAGTTGAGGCCAAACGGGTACACCAGCAGACCAGAGCCCATGATGAACACTGCAGAGGAGAAGAGAAGACAAGGGTGGATTTGTTAGCCACAGTTGCAGTGGAAAGAGTCACAACAACTGCTCTTGGGAGCATTGTGGTAGGGCGCGCTAAGCTCCCCACATATTGGCTTGCGTAGCCATGGGGACCCAGGTTCGAGTCTAGCCTACGTCATGTCCCAATCCTACTCTAACCCCATCTCTCTCTTGCACTAGATTCCTCTCGCCATCTTCATTGTCCCATCCAAATAAAGGTAAAAAACGCCCAAAACAAAAACAATCACGGGTAGATTAATGACCAGGCTTACCGTGTCCTGGTCCTAAAGGGCCATAGGTTCTTACTGATCATTCCCACCCCATCCCTCTCGTGTCAGGAAAAATAGATTATGTCATCTAACAAGCCCTCCCCCCTGTTTGGGGATATAAAATAACTCTCCACCCCCCACCCCCCCAGCAAGCGACTTAAATCGGGGAGTGAATTTCAAGTGATTGCAATGTGAGTAACTTGCCACTTGGTGGCAGAATAGTTTCTGCAGCGCTGTATGACTGAGTGTAGGCCAGGGATGGGCAACTGGAGGCCCGGGGGCCACATGCGGCCCACCTCCTTACTCAGTGCGGCCCATAGATAAACCATACTTATAAATTATAATGAACAAACTTTTTTTAAACCACTACTGAGTCAATCTGTTAAAATTACACTGTTGGCTGACAGAGAACACTCCTATTGCTTCTAAACTTTTTCGGCGGCCACTGAGCAACCCACTGCACCTCGAATCTGCAAGCTGCTGTCAGATCCGCAGTCATCTGGCCCTCCAATGTTCACAATGAAAAAAATGTGGCCCTCCTAACCCTCCTGTTACCCTCAAATTTTGGAACATCCGTGATCCTTGGGGTCAATTTGACCCCAACCACTTAAATGTCTACAAACTCAGTATGAAACAACACTTTGGCACATGTTTATGTCTCATATATGTATTATTGCTCTGTTGGTGACATAAAAAGTCCTTTCAATATATCCTAGCACCCCCACACATAGCCCACACACCAAAAAACTTAATCCATGACTAGGCAAAAATTAGAAAAAATAGCAATAAAATGTCATTAATTGGTCTAAAAAAAGATGGAAACATATTATTTTAATTTTATTGGCTCCATATACTCCCTAAATATGTATTTCTATAACTTATAACATTTGAAAAGAAAAAACCATTTTGATTTTCAAGGATATTATCTATCTATTACCATCGGTCAATTTAACCCTAAAAGAAATAGACATATTTCCAAACATTGAGAAGGTTTTTTAAGTCCAACATTATTTTTTTTGAATGTTTGAATGTGTATTTATAGCAAACAGTTAGGTAAGACCATGGATACATTGGCAACCAAGAGTTTTGGGAACAACATAGAAAATCATTGTTTTCTACATTGTTTCTACGCTTGAATTAGTGTGCACATAAGGAAAACAGGTTTGCATGTGCTCCTTGTAGACATATTACATGTTCATGGTTGTGGGGTAATGTTTGAAGGAACAGAGCTAGGAACTTGTAGTCCACGGGTCAGGTGAGATGTCAGTACCACTCAGAGGGGCAAAGGTTGCTTATATTTTTTGAAAAGATACATGTCTGAAGTTAACATTTTTGTATGATAACCCTTCTGGAAGTACAGCCAAGTTAGGGTTATCAGCCGTTAAAGTAACACCCCCCCATCAAAAATAAAGGTTTTTAAGATGGGTGCCTGTCTTTCTACTGGCCCTTGTTTAAGACATATAGGGATGGTTAATTTTGTTATGTGTGGTATCGTTGCGAAGGGGAGACTCTGAGCTTTCATCCGACACCTTTCGAGAACATTTTGGTTAAGTATAGCCCTCCCTGCAGCTTTTCAAACATTTACTCAGACACATTTTTTTCAATTTTCGCCGATATCATCTCTTGTCTTTTCATACTGTGGCATCAGGGAGCATCAGAGAAACCTATTTAAAACTCTAAAATATTGTCTTGAGTATCAGGAATCTGAAAATATATCCTTTCACTATGTTATCCCATTTTTAGGGGGTGATTTTCAGTCTTGTATCAGGCATGCCACTTTTTTGTTGCTGTTTTTTTTGTGTGCTAATGTCTCGTATAGTCAGGCCTTTTTGAGACATTCTGCAGTTGGTTATCATAGCTTGTTATATATCATCAAGGAAGCCGACAGGGGGGGACAAAGGGATGTCTTGTCCCGGGCCCAGGGACAGAGGGGGCCCAGAATTTGATCCTTATTACATTGTATGTATTGAATTTGGGGCCCTTTCCGATGTCTTTGTCCCAGGCCCAGCCAAGGCTGTCAGCGACCCTGTATATCATATGAAAGCTTGGATTGTATAGTATACAGATATGACCATGTATTTGGTGTACCTATTTGCATAGTAACCTATTTGCATAGCAACGGTTGCCAATTTGTTGTTATGACTGAAACTTCATTATATGTCCAAAATACCTCAAGACGTTTCAACCTTGAAGATGAATTTGAGTGGTAACCGTAATATATCTGACTCCCACTCCACTTTTCTTTTTTTACACTACATTGTACATGACCCCACACTACTCTATCAGTTCCATGTAGTGGTAAACTGGCAACGCTTCTAGGGCCATTCTGCAATTGGTTATCATAGCTCATTATACACCATATTAAAGCTTGGAGTTTGCAGTGTATGGGATATTATGATATATTTTGCTGTACCTATTTGCTTGGCAACGCAGGTAAAGCATTTTCCTTACCAACCAGCATCAATGATACAGTTTCTCAGCGATTCCATTGTGTAATGATACGTGAATCTACTACTCGTCCTAATATCAGTGTTGTGATGCAATACATCAAGAGGTTATATACAACGTCTGCAACATATGTGATAATGGCCCATTTGATGTTAGTCTACCAACCGAAATCATAGCAAATGTGTGAGAAATACAATAGGCCTTTAAACATATCGTGTCAACTTTTGTAGACATATTGTGTCATGTTAAATATGACTTAAAAATGTTTGGTTACTACATGTCAGACATACATGTATCTTAATTTTACATGTGCTTAGCAGAAGAGATGGGAAAAGAGTTGAAGTTGTACTCAAGTGAGCGTAGGCCTATCTTTCTTAAATCTTACTCGAGGGGTAAGTAAAAGTCATGTACTCATCCAAAATCTGCTCAAGTATAGGTAAAGTAGTTCAAAAAAAGTACTGAACTTAAAATGTAATTTGATGAAAAATAGTTCTTTGTTACTTTCAATTAGATGTCCTCTAGTGGCCTAGGCCTCTTTTTTTGGTCTTTTATGGCTCATTTTGTGACAGGAAAGGATTGGCGAGAGAGAGAGAGGCGGCAGTCTGGTGCCCTATCTAGCAGTCCATGCCTAGTCCTTTTGAGATGCTCTTCATTTAGTGGTTTTGTTTAGTCAATAATGACACATCTGGTGTTCCCAGACAGGCCCTCTTGCAGGAAATCCAGCAGGTCTATCATCTACAAACCTAAAGGCCAACTTCAGTCTTGGGTAGTGATTTGAACAGGCAGCAGGGCTTTGTTGCATCTGGTATTGGAGACCTAGACTGTATCAGAGGTGTCATGATTTATAGCAAAATGTAAAAACTGTCTGTGATATAACAGTTGAAGATCATGAAGAAGTTGAACATATTGCAAAGGAAGAGTGAGGGACAATACCATCAGAAAAGTACAAAAAGCTCATTGATGAATGAAAAACATGTTTGGAAGCTGTCATTGTCATTGTGCACCCAAATACTACTGGTGAGGACTGTATACTGACCATTCAGAAGACAAAAATATAATTTCAGCAGGGGATGTTTTCTTGGCACACGTTGGGCCCCTTTGTACCAATCAAGCATCATTACAATGCCCCAGTCTACTTGAACGTTGTTGCAGGCAGTTAAATGGCTTCTTATTGAAAAAGGGGTAGGCTACAGCCCAGTACCAGCCCAGCAAGGTGTACCTAAGTAGCAGGTAAGTGCACATCTTCTTTGTGTATGCATTTTTTCTTTCTAAAGTGGTATGTAGTATACAGTATACAGTTTTATGCATAAGTCAGTATACAGGTGGGATTTCAACCTGCAACCCTCTGATCTGATGTCCATCTCCTGAACCACTACGCCACAACTGCCCCATGTGCTGTTATAGTGTGTGTAACATGGCTGTTATGTAACTGTATGAATGCCACAGTTGGTCCTACTCTCTACATTTACAGTGCATGTGCAGGGAGTACTATTCAGTGTGATACAGTGTTAATCTCGTCAACCATGACTATGACTAAAATATTTCGTCAATGCCCTTTTTTGATTTTCGTCTTTTAGACTAAGACTAAGACTAAATTGGGAAGGCAATGACTAAAATATGACTAAGACTAAAATTGATTTTCGTCATTGTGACTAAGACTAAGACTAAATTTTAAAAAGCTGACGAAATTAACACTGGTATTAAATAAAATAGAGAAAAAGAGACCCAGTGTGTGAAGACGTTTTATTCTGTACAGTGTGATAATGTTAAAAAGAGAAGCAGTGTGCTGAGAAGGTTTATTCTCTACACTCAATGATATATGTTAAAAGTGTGTGGAGAAGTTCTGTAATGTACAGTGTTGACTAAAATGACGAAAATGACTAAAAATTGACTAAGACTAAAATTGATTTTCGTCATTTAGACTAAGACTAAGACTAAATTGGGAAGGCAATGACTAAAATATGACTAAGACTAAAATTGATTTTCGTCATTGTGACTAAGACTACGACTAAATAAAAAAAAACTGACAAAATTAACACTGGTGTGATATGAGGTTCTGTGCTATTGTGACATTAGCACATGTAGAGTAGCAGGGCAATAACAAACCCATTACATCTACTGTGACTACCAGGTTCATAGAGGTCAATGCTCAGCATGGTCTCCTATTGTAATGCACTGTACTCTACTGAACTATACTCTACTGTACCATACAGTTCTCTACTCTACTTCACTCCACTCCATTGTTCATTACTGCTGCTTGGGTCTAGGGATGGGTATCAGTGTATGCCTGGAAAGTGAGCTGCAGTTGCTCAGTTGGTACACCAACACATGTGAATACAGTACATGTATGCATGTTGCTTCATCGGTGGCATGGTGTAGTAGTTGTTGCAGCAGTATGAAGTTCAGAACTTGTGCTGTCTTTGCAAAGCTCTGATGACATTGTACCCCACTCTTCCTTTGCAAACCTCTTCATGATCTTCACCTCAAATCAAGTGTTCTTGCAGAGGGTTTTTAAATGTTGCTGTAAATCATGATACATGTGGTACGACCAAGGCCTCCAGGAGAATAGAATAGAATAGAAAGCCTTTATTGTCAGTATACAACGTATACCGAGATTTTAGCTTCCCTACGTAGTGCACAGTCCTTTATAGATGAACATTGTCCAGTAAGTGTGTGTTCATTGTTGTAACAGCTTTGGGGAAGAAGCTGTTCTTCATCCTATTGGTTCTGGCTGGCAATGCCTTGTAGCGCCTGCCAGAGGGCAACAGTGTAAAGAGATGAAAGCCAGGATGTGTGGGATCTTTAATGATACTCCTGGCTCTACTTACGCAGCGTGAGTTGTAGATGGTGGGTATGGGAGGCAGGGGGCAGCCTATGATTTTCTGTGCTGTTTTGGTCACCCTCTGCAGTCTCTTCCTGTCAGCCTCAGTGCAACTTGAGTGCCACACTGACACTGCGTAGGTCAGCAGGCTCTCTATGGTGGAACGGTAAAAGGTCACCAGCAAGCTTGAGTCTAACTGTTCTTTCTTGAGTACTCTGAGGAAGTGCAATCGCTGCTGGGCCTTTTTTACCAGAGCCGAGGTGTTAGTCGACCAGGAGAGATCAGCGGAGATGTGTACACCTAGGAATTTAAACGAGCTCACTTGCTCTACACGTTCTCCATTGATGTACAGGGGGGCAGGAGCATCTTTGTTCCGCCGGAAGTCCAGGATGAGCTCCTTTGTCTTGGAGATGTTCAGGGCCAGGTTGTTGGATGCACACCACTCTCCAAGTTTCAGGACCTCATCCCTGTAGGCCTCCTCCTTTCCCTCGGTTATCAGCCCCACCACTGTTGTGTCATCTGCAAATTTGACAATGATGTTCTCTGGGTGGAGGAGGAGAGAAGTGCCGCAAATTCTCCAATTAAATAAACAAGTTTTTAATGTGACAACTCGAGAGTGTGCAGCACTTATCTCCTCCTGCAAGTGTGCAACTGCACTCAGGACCCGCCAGGTAAGTGGGGGGATTAATTAACCAGTGCTCTCCACCATCCTCTTCCATGACTGAGGCACCCCAATTATGGTACCATCCCGCTGCACTGCTGCCTTTCGGATGCCCTTTGGGGGCTGCCCCCTTGCACGGGTGAGGCATAAATGCAATTTTGGTGTGTGTCGTGTGCACAGTGTGTAGTGTGTTGTGGCGGGCTGTGTCACAATGTGAATGGATGTAGGAGTTAACTAGTTGAACTTTCACTTCACTTTCTACTACTGAAGACTACTAAAAAGGGACAAGTTAAGGGATGAGTTTATGTTGTGTTTATACAATTGCTATGATTTCAGTTGCAAGACTAATATCATAGGGGACATTATCACATATATTTCTGGTATACAACCTCTGGGCGCATAACAACATTGATTTTAGGACAAGTAGTCAGGATTCAGACACCATATGACACAATGGAATCACTGAGAAACTATATCATTGATACTGGTTATGGAAAATGATTTGCCTAGTTAACATTGCTCTGCAAACAGGTACACCAAATATATGATAATATATGAATATGCTACCCACTCCAAGCTTTCATATGGTATATAACAAGCTATGACAACCAACTGCAAAATGCACCTAGAGGTATTGCTTCCTGAACGTTATGAGAAAATGGTAAAACTGTGTTTTGAAAAGAATAACATGCCTCATACAAGACTGAAAATCACCCCCTAAACATGGGATAACATAGTGAAAGGATACATTTTCAGATTCCTGATACTCAAGACAATATTTTAGAGTTTAAAATAGGTCTTTCTGATGCTCCCTGATGCCACAGTATGAAAAGACAAGAGATGGTATCGGCGAAAATGGAAAAAAATGTGTCAGAGTAAATGTTTGAAGAGCTGCAGGGAGGGCTATACTTAACCAAAATGTTCTCAAGAGGTGTCGGATGAAAGCTCAGAGTCTCCCCTTCGCAACGATACCACACATAACAAAATTAACCATCCCTATATGTCTTAAACAAGGGCCAGTAGAAAGACAGGCACCCATCTTAAAAACCTTTATTTTTGATGGGGGGGTGTTACTTTAACGGCTGATAACCCTAACTTGGCTGTACTTCCAGAAGGGTTATCATACAAAAATGTTAACTTCAGACATGTATCTTTTCAAAAAATATAAGCAACCTTTGCCCCTCTGAGTGGTACCGACATCTCACCTGGCCCGTGGACTATGGTGTGTTTACTTCTATTCACTATGTATGCCCACTGGAGAACTTGTGGTATGGATATCAATGTGTATGTCCTTCACAAAAGTTACAGGTGTTGCTGTTCCTGCCTTCTCTATGCCAGGTGGCACCAGTTTATAACCAAGGCTGAAGACAAAGATGTCAATTTGGAACACAATACTGAAATGAGGAGAAGAATAGCACCATTATATCTCTCAACATAGCAAACAACCTTGAGATCGTCTCCATCTAAAGAAGTACAATGGCTTGTCACCATCAGAACAGTCCATTTCAATATTTGGATCACAATCATAAAGCTTCTCTTCAAATATACCATCACTTATAATTATGTATGCTGGGCACAGAACAACATGCACAGCAATGCTGACTATATGTGACCCTTCTTATACTAGTGTGTGTGTGTAGTGGGAGGGTGCAAAAGTAGCTCCCAGGGTACAGGGGGAAGGGAAGGGGGCTGGGGGGGTAGGGGTGTTGCTGTGGTGGGTGCCATGATGGTGGTTGGGTACAACAAGGTTCAGTTTGTGTATTTTGTCAAAATGTCAATGCTGTATTAGCCAACAATGTCCAAAATGTTGCCGTGAATTAGTTTTAGGCCTCCCTCATGTCATTCGCATTTTTAGTTATCAGGGCCCAAACAAAAGCAAAATTTTCAGAGGAAACATGGCTGAATAGCTTATTTTCATGTATTTCACATTATCTAAACAGATTTTAACATTTATTTGTTAATTACATTTATGTTTTATACACTTGAAACAATTGGGGTCAAATTGACCCCAAGGAACACGGATGTAACCTAAATGTGTACAGCACTTAGGGAAAACATTTTTGCTGAAATTTCACTTTTTTCACATTCATCCCATCTATTTAGGAAAAGTCATCAAAGATGAGGCAGAAGAAATATGTACTTCATGTATTTTTCAGGTGTTAAACATTGAAAGGGGTCAAATAGACCCCAAGGATAACAGGAGGGTTAATCATGAAAGTTGCCCACCCCTGGTGTAGGCAGAGGCATCTTGAGTATCTGCTATCTTGATTGCTCCACTCCTTGTGGTAGCACTAGAGCGCCATAGTCTGATGAAAACTATTAAGGGCTACTGCTATTTGTGCTGTAAGAGGTAAATTCACCCTATAAAGCTAAGTGAACATTTCTCATTTCTAGAACCCAAAACCACAGAAAGAGAGATTGCTGTCTTGCATCCATTACAGTAAGAGAGGAACATTTCAGAAGATCAGGTTTGCCACGGTGAAATGGACACACAATGAATTTTCATGAAACAACACATAAAGGCATTTACTGTAAATAAGGAGCCCTATCTCACGCCTGAGCCAGGACCGTACTGATCAATGAATTCTTAACTGTCCATTTGTCCAGTGTGCGTGTGTGCACGCGCGTGTGTGTGTGTGTGTGTGTGAGAGAGAGACAGAGAGACAGACAGAGAGAGAGAGAGAGAGAGAGAGAGAGAGAGAGAGAGAGAGAGGAGAGAGAGAGAGAGAGAGAGAGAGAGAGAGAGAGAGAGAGAGAGAGAGAGAGAGAGAGAGAGAGAGAGAGAGAGAGAGAGAGAGAGCATGAGCAATACACTCACAATATGAAAAAAAAAAGAACTGAGTCCTTTTGTTGTTGGTTCACTTTTTGGTCCAGGACTGGGTGTGAAAAATGCCCTTCAATAAATCTCAAAGAGATCAATATGATAACTTAATTTTTTTATAATCTGCATTGAAAGTGAAAGTCCACTGGGAAACTCCCATTGCCATTTTGAGCACTCCACAGCATAGTGCTCACTGCACACACTGAAATTCAGGACTCGAGTTGTATGGGGATGCCACCCCCCCTACAATGAAAATGGTCTAAAATCATCCCACTCTAACACAGGAATCCCTTCTTCATATATTGTGTTAAAACTGCACTTTTAACCTCTACATTTTATTTTTTATTTTTCTCGGGGGAGAAACCCCCGAACTCCCAATAATCACAATCCATCTCTGGCCATCCGACCTGCTTTGGTTTTACAACTCGACTAGGCCTACTGCTGAAATTGTATGTGCACCTCACAAACGGCAAAAGACCTTAACATCAACAACATAACATAACAACATAAAGTTAAGGAATTTTGCCCGGCTCATTATTTTTTGGCCCATATGAGTCAAAAGGCAGAGTAGCCTACCTTACAGAAGCCATAACTTCCAACTGCCATTAGATATAACTTTTTATTCAATCTTGATGATCGGAAGGATAGAAGGAGCAGTGAAAGTCAAGAAAACAATTTTGTTGTAGCCTATAATTGTGTTGTGTTGTTCATGTTTGGTCTATAGGTGGCGCCCCATACACATGGCTCGCTCTGATGGCTCAAAGCTGTCTATTGGCCTTGTAGGCTAGTCATTATTTTGATGGCAGTCCCCCATGACTGTTATGTTAGTTGTTCATATAACATCCAACGACCGGAATTCAATAGGCTATCACTTACGGTATTTCTACAGATGTGTCGCTCGTGTTAGTGAATGTCTGTCTATATTCAAAAGTAGATTTTTAAATTCTACATTAGGCAATCAAAAGGCCTCCCCCTTTGAAAAAAGTCAGAGGTAGGCTACTTTTGTGTCTGCACCGTATTTTCAGAATTTAGCCTATTCTGCAATTGGCTACTGCAGTAGTAAAAAAGCTGCAAATAGCCTATTAAGTTATGAAGGTATAGGCTACTCTATGGTATGGGCCCACAATGTTTGGTTTCTAGTATTTACAAACAGAGAACCCTATCCCCATCCACTTCGTTCCAGTAGAATTCAATGCATTGCAACTTTGAGAAACGTTGTGCAAGCATGAGACCGCAGCAGAGATTTTTTTTTTTTTGGAAGGAACTTTGACCGCAGCTTTGGGACGTCACACGATGCTGAGCCATGTAGAGCGGCGATGTCACAATGGTTAGTGTCGTCAGACATTTATTCGAA
>NW_026946113.1:0-19421 GCF_034702125.1 Engraulis encrasicolus | reverse complement strand
TACCCGGTGGCAGGGGCGTGTATCTTGCGGGTTTCCTATTGGCAGGGTGTTTGCAGGTGTTTTCCTTTCGCGTTACGGCTCCATTAGGTGGTGGCAGGGGGTCCGTGTCCTATTGGGGGGTTTAAGGCTGATCCGGAAACTCGCGCCTGGGGAGCCTGGGGTAGGCCCGGGGCCATGGAAAAGGGCCAGGGCCGGCACCCCGCCGATGGGGGGACCCCTGTACAGCTGCCACAAAACCTGACACAAATAAACCTCGAATACCGGAGACGAATATAGAAAAGGAAATTACCATTTGAATGCAAAATATCACAAATAAAAGTACGATTGCTGAATATCTTTGGATTTAAAGTAACGGGATGAATACGAGAACTTACCCCACCCACCCCCTCCCACAGGCCAAGCCACCCCAAAACCACCACTCCCTCTAACCCCCCACCCGCCACACAGCCCCGAAAACCCCGCAAAGCCCAACCCCCAAACCCGGCCTCCGCAGCGCACCCCCCCGCACCCAAAGCCCCATAAACCCCCGGGACATTTCTTTTTGCTTCCCACCTACCGCCCGGAGTCCCTTGCCCCTTTCGCCCCCCTCGTGTCTTTCGGGGCTGCTCTTCTCTCACCGTGGGCATGCCGGCGGCCCCCCGGCTAAATTTCGCGGGTGGAGGAGCAGTAAGGCCTTGGGGCCAGGGCGCCACCAGGCCCCCCGGAATTTTAAAATTCTCCCTGGAAGCAGCCCGCAATGCCACCCGGGGCCCGCCCGCCCCCCCTTTTTTTGGCCTGTATTCACACACAGCTTATGAACCCCCCGGGGAGGAACCACCGGTTAGGCCAGGTGGGCCACATCGTAATGGGTAAGGCTGTAATGGGGATGGAGCCTCAGTAGGGCGAGCCCCTGCGGGCCGGCCTCGACCCTTGGGCCCGGGTTTCACCGCCTCGCCCGGGGCGGGGGCCGGGGCCCGGGCCGACCCGGGGGCCCGAGGAGGTTCCCGGTCCCGGGTGACCAGGCCAGAGACGAGGCGCCCCGGGCCCCCCCAGGGTGGGCCTGATTCGGGCGAGAACCCCCGCCAAGGTTTAAACGGTTCTGGGTGGGGTCTTTTTGCAGAATAGTTCTCAAATAATAGGTCAGGCCACGGTTCAATAACTGCGAGGCATGGAAAGCTTAGGCCTTGCCCCTGCCTCGCCTGTGCTTGGATGCCAAGCAACATGCAAGAGGCGCCGATCGGCCTTCGCCGAGGCGGCAATTTTAAACAAAAAATGCGTCTCGTCCGGTCCCACTGGTGGACTTGTTTAAACCCCGGCCATCCGGTTGCGCCGGGGCCTTGCCCCCATTCAAATTTTTTTTTTTTCCCGAGCTGTGGTGGAAAGCAAGCAGGCAAAAGTGCCTCATGGCGGCAGGGGCCCCCGGACATGGGCCCCCCCTGGATGAAATTTTTTTTTGTTTTTCGCCGGGCTTGGGGGGGCAAGCCCAGGCAAAGTGACCCTCGGTGGGTGGGCCCCCGCGGGCTTGGCGGCCCCCCCCTGGATGAATTTTTTTTTTTTTTTTTTTTTGGCTCTGCTTTAGTTGCACCACCACACCCGATCTATTGGAATACGAGACCCGCCTGGAGAGGCACCCCGACCGGCCTAACGGCTCAGGTTCGGGCCCTCCTCTCCGCACAGCGGCGTCCGCCACCAGGCCCTGTCCAATGCGCGGAGCTCCACGGAGCCTCGCCCGGACTCGGTGCCGAAACCCTCTGAGCGAGACCCAGTCGACCCGTCTGCCTACGCCGGCTTGACACCGGCCTCCCCGGCGGCCAGGCGGCTCCACGGATATCTTCGCGGAACGCACCGAAGCCCGAGCGCGGCCTCGAAACGCCCGTTTTCCCCGTCGTCCCCGGTCGGTCAATAGACCTCCACGACTCACGGCGGCCGGCGGGCCTCGACGCCCTTCGGGGGGAAGCGGTGCCTCCGGTGCGGCCGCGCGAGACCCCGCGCGCCAACTGTTTCGGAAAGCGGTTCGTTCGGGTGAAAGGCTACCAGGTTGATCTGCCAGTATATGCTTGTCTCAAGCTGAAGCCATGCAGGTCTAAGTGCACACGGTTCACAGTGAAACTGCGAAGGCTCATTAAATCAGTTATAGGTTCCTTTTGCTCGCTCCCACCCGTACTTGGTATCAACTGTGGCAATTCCAGAGCTCATACCTGCAAACGAGGCGGCCGACTCGGCCATCTCGGGGGCTGCGGACGCGTGCATTTATCAGATCCAACCACCCATACTGCGGTCCCTTCGGGGTCCCGGTCCGCCTTTGGTGGACTCTATGATAACCTCGGCCGATCGCGCGCCATCTGCGGCGGCGAGTGTTCTTTCGAATGTCTGCCCCTATACATTTCGATGTACTAAAACCTCAAAAATCACGCCGTTCGGCGCCTACCATGGTGCCCACGGGTACCGGGGAATCTGGGTTCGATATTTCGAGAGGTAGAGCCGAGAAACTGGCTACCCACATCCAGGAAGTCAGCAGGCGCGCAAATTACCCATTACCGACACGGTGAGGTAGTGACGAAAACTAACAATAACCACGTCTCTTTCGAGGCCCTGTAATTGGGGGGACTGAGCGTCTCTAACCCGAAGGGCGAGGACCCATTGGAGGGCAAGTCATGGTGCCAGCCAGCCTCGGTAATTCCAGATCCAATAGCGTATCTTCACGTGCTGCAGTTAAACCCGTCGTAGTAGGGGACTTCGGGAGAGGGCTGGCGGTCGCGCGAGGCGTGCACGTCTGAGTACCCCTGCCTCCGGCGCTCCCCGGATGCCCTTAGCTGGGTGTCCGACGGGCGGTGCGATTATTTGCCAACAATTAGAGAGTTCAACGCAGGCCGCAGCACGCCTGAATACCGCAGCTAGGAATAATGGAATAGGACTCCGGTTCTATTTTGTGGGTTTTCGGAACCGGGCCTGCTTACGAGGGCCGCCGGGGGCCTTCGTCTTGCGCGCTCGCGGTGAAATTCATTGGCCCGGCGCAAGGCGACGACCGCGCAGCATTTGCAAGAATGTTTTCCTTCACTCCCGCCCGCCAGTCGGCGGTTGAAGCGCTCAGCTTACCGTCGTCGTTCGCCCGTCCCCCGATGCGCCCGCGATCGGCGGCGATCTCTCTGCCCGCCGGGGCCGCGTGCGGGACACCCGCGTTTTTGGGTTGGGGGGGTATGGTTGCAAAGCTGAAACTTAAAGGAATTGACGGAAGGGCACCCCAGGCGTGGAGCTGCGGCTTATTGCTCACACACGGGCACACCTCCCCGGCCCGGAACACGGAAAGGAATGACCAGATTGGATAGCTCTTTCACGCTTCTGTGGGTTTGTGTGCATGGCCGTTCATAGTTGGTGGAGCGATTTGTTGGTTCCTTCGATAACGACACGAGACTCCTCCCTGCTACCTAGTTTCGCGGCCCCTGTCGGTCGGCGTCTCAACTTCATCGAGGGCAATTGGCTTTTAGCACGCGAGATGGAGCAATAACAGGTCTGTGATGCCTTAGATGTCGGGCTTGCACGCGGCACCAATGGGTGGTCTCAGCGTGTGTCTTACTCTGCGCGACAGGCGCGTGTAAACCGCTGAACCCCACATCATGATCGGGCCTGGGGATGAAACTGTTTCCCCTCAACGCGGAATTCCCAGTAAGCGCGGGTCATAAAGCTCGCGTTGATTAAGTCCCTGCCCCTTTGTACCACACCGCCCGTCGTTCCTACGCGCTTGGCTGGTTTCGTGAGGTCTCGGATCGGCCCGCCGGGGCTCCATTCGAGGGCCTGGCGGAGCGCCGCGCCGCCGATCCAACTTGACTATCTCGAGGAAGTAAACAGTCGTAACAAGGTTCCGAAGGTGAACCTGCGGAAGGAATCATTAACGCCCAGGTCTCCGCGCGCGCGGTCCTGACCAGGGCGTTACCGAGTAGAGCGCGAGCCGGCGGGGGGAGTCGATGGGCGGTGGGGAGTTTGGGGCTCGGTTCCATTCTCCTCTCTGCCCTTCTCCTCTCCTCTCTTTCTCTTTTTTTTTTGTGTGAAAACAACAAAAAAAAGCTGCCGCGAGTGTCAACTGCCGTTCCGGATCCGCGCCTCCCCTCGGGGACGGAACGTTGACGGTTCGGCGAGGCCTAAAGTCCCCTCCCGGGGGGCGCTCGGCGCGCGGCGCCCCTTCGGGGGTTTTATTTATTTACACCTTTTGTCTCCGGCTCGGCACAAACCGACACAACCAAAAGTTTACAACTCTTAGCGGTGGATCCACTCGGCTCGTGCTTCGATGAAGACCGCAGTAGCTGCGCGAACACTACTGTGAAGTTGCAGGACCCCATTGGATCATCGACACTTCGAAACGCACATGCGGCCCGGTCCATCCGGGGCTACGCCTGTCTGAGGGTCGTTTCCCCTCAATCGGCACGCCCAGGCGTTTCCGCGGCTGGGGGGTCGCAGGCGCTCGCTCGTCCTTCGTCCCTAAGAGCAGGACGCGCCGTGGCTTCTCGGTTGCCCTTCCGCCGAGTCGGAGCTGGTTCGAAACCGTTGGCTCTCTCCTCCCACGCTCCAAACGTCGGTCTGCCCTCGTGTGCACGGGTGCGCGGCTGCCGGTGGTAAAACCCTCGCGCTGCCGCCTCCCGTCGGCCGTTGAGGGTCGTTCAGGCGGTGGAAGAGTAGTCTGTCCTTCGGGCGTCGTTCCTCTTCCCCCCCTCTCCGAAGAGCGCGCCGCCGGTCCGTCGAGCGGCCGGCAACTCCCGAGCAGTGCAAGGGGAGCGAGGAGTTTATCTTTCTCCCCGCCGCTCTACGCTCTCTGCCTACGGACCTCAAGATCAGACGAGACGACCCGCTGAAATTACGATCTTACTAAGCGGAGGAACGAACTAACCAGGCTTCCCTAGTAGCTGCTGAGCGAAGCGGAACAAGCCCAGCGCTGATCCCCGTCCTACTCGGGCGCGGGAAATGTAGCGTACGGAAGTGCGAGTTCTCCCGGCGCGGGTGCCGGGGGCCCTGAGTCTTTGATGGGAGGCAAGCCCAGGAGGCCGGTGGCAGGCCGGTAACGGCCCCCGCCGCGGGTTCCGCTCTTCCCGGGCGTCGGGTTGCTTGGGCAATGCAGCCCAAAGCGGGTTGGTAAACTCCATCTAAGGCTAAATAACCGGCACGGGACCGCTAGTCGCGAGTCCCGTCAGGGCAAGTTGAAAGAACTTGAGCGCGGTTTCCCAGAGGGCGTGACCCCGTTCCGAGGTATAACGGATGGGGTGCCGCGCCGTCCGCTCGGTGGATTCAACCCGGCGGTCGTCGGCCCTTCGGTGCGGTTTGGATCTCCTCTGGGACCGGCCGCCGGTCGGATCGGCTTCCTCCGGGCGCACATCCTCTTTGCGGTGCGCCGCGACCGGCTCTGGGTCGCCTGGAAGGGCTCGGGGGCAAAGTGGCTTACCGCCTTCGGCGGAGCGCTTTACAGAGCCCCCGCTCCCACCTCGCCGTTTCCCGGGGCCGCGGACGATGTACCTCGCGTCTCCTTCCTCGGGACGGACGGGGCCCCCTGCCCCCGCGCGGCTGTCGACCGGTCCGGACTGTCCACAGTCCGTGTCTGCCCGGCGCCGCGCGCCCGAGGCGGGGATCGGTCCTCGTTGAGCGCTCGGGGTCTGCGGCGACAGCGGCAGACCCACCCGACCCGTCTTGAAACACGGACCAAGGAGTCTAACGCACGCGCGAGTCAGAGGGTGTCTACGAGCCCCCACGGCGCAATGAAGGTGAAGGCCGGCGCACGCCGGCCCGGGTGGGATCCCGGCGCTCCGGGCGTCGGGCGCACCACCGGCCCCGTCTCGCCCGCTTCCCATCGGGGAGGTGGGCAAGAGCGCGCGCGATAGTACCCGCAAGATGGTGAAAACTCTGCCTGGGCAGGCGAACGCCGAGGAAACTTGGTGGTGGCCCGTAGCGGTCCTGACGTCAAATCGGTCGTCGACCAGGGTCTAGGGGCGAAAGATAATCGAACATCTAGTAGCTGGTTCCCTCGAAGTTTCCCTCAGGAATAGCTGGCGCTCTTCTCGCAGTTTTATCCGGTAAAGCGAATGACTGAGGCATTGGGGCCGCACCGATCTCAACCTCTTCTCACACTTTCAATGGGTAGAAGCCGGCTCGCTGGCTTGGAGGCGGGCGTGGAATGCGGTGCCCAGGTGGGCCCCTTTTGTCGCAGAACTGGCGCTGCGGGATGAACCGACGCCTGGTTCGGCGCCTCTGCGGACGTCATAGACCCAGAAAAAGGTGTTGGTTGGATATAGACAGCCGGACGGTTGGCCATGGCAAGTCGGAATCCGCTAAGGAGTGTCGTAACAACTCACTGCCGATTCAACTCGCTGAAAATGGCTCGGCGCTGCGAGCGTCGGGCCCCATACCAGGCAGTCGCGGCAAGCGAGAGAGGGGGTTCGCCTCTCCGGGAATTATGCCGCGACGAGTAGGAGGGCCGCCGGGTGGGCGGAGCCATAGGGCGCGGTGCCGGGTGAGCCGCCGCGGGCGTGAGATCTTTGTGGTAGTAGCAAATATTCAAACGAGGCTTGAAGCCGAAGTGGGAGAAGGGTTCCATGTGCACCGCAGTTGAACATGGGTCAGTCGGTCTCAGGGCTAGCGAACGCCGTTCCGAAGCGGCGGGGCGATGGCCTCCGTCGCCCCGGCCGATCGAAAGGGAATCGGTTCAGATCCCGACCCCGGGAGTGGGCGGAGATAGGCGCCGCGAGGCGTCCAGTGCGGTAAACGCAAACGGAACCGGAGAAGGCGGCGGGAGCCCCGGAAGAGTTTCTTTTCTTTGTGAAGGGCGGGGCACCCAGGAATGGGGTGTTTGCCGGATAGGGGCCCGTGCCCTGGAACGCGCCGCGGTTCGGCGGCGTCGGTGAACTCTGTCGGCCCTTGCAAATCGGCGGAGACGGTGTAAATCTCGCGCCTGGGGCCGTACCCATATCGCCGCAGGTCTCCAAGGTGAACCGCTCTGGCATGTTAGAACAAGGCGGGTAAGGGAGTCGAGACAAGTCAGATCCTTCACTTCGGG
Source organism: Engraulis encrasicolus (assembly GCF_034702125.1). Taxonomy (NCBI): domain Eukaryota; kingdom Metazoa; phylum Chordata; class Actinopteri; order Clupeiformes; family Engraulidae; genus Engraulis; species Engraulis encrasicolus. The sequence continues at coordinate 12,409 of NW_026946113.1, read as the reverse complement.
ATAAGGGATTGGTCTGAGGGCTGGGCCGGTTCGGGTGGGGATGCGAAGCGGGGCTGGGCCCGAGCGCGGGCTGGAGGAGCGGCGTCCCTCGGAACCGGTTTTCTGCCTCTGTTTGTCGCGCCGGATAAGCGGCGTGGGCGGGTCCCTCGTTTCGCGGTGCGCCCCTCGGTGGTTGGCGCGCGCCGAAACGAGGGACGCCCCTCGCCGCTTTCGGCGCGACAAACAGAGGCAGAAAACCGGTTCCGAGGGACGGCGCTCCTCCAGCGCGGCTCGGGCCCAGCCCGCTTCGCACCCCAGCCCGACGGCCAGCCCTAGAGCCAATCCTTATCCCGAAGTTAGGATCTGATTGCCTTTTTTACCCCCTTGTTTAAAGCGGGCGTTCCCCCTTGGAGACTGTGGGTATGGGTGGCCCCGGCGGAGTTTTAAACCCCGTTTTCTCCGGATTTTAAGGGGCCCGAGAGAGCCCCGGGGCCCCCGGAAACCCGCGGCGCTTTCCGGGGAGGGCCCCAATTCGGGGCGCCCCTTTTCGGGACCCCTCCCCTTCAAAGAAAGAAAAATTTCCCCGGGGCTCCCCCCCGGCTTCTCCGGTTCGTTTGCGTTACCGCAGGGCGCCCGCGGCCCCTTTGCACCCCGGGTTCGGGATTAAAGTTTCCCCTTTCGATCGGGGGGGGGCGGGAGGATCCCCCGCGTTCGGAAGGCGTTGCCATCCTTAGGCGATGACCATGTTCAATGCTGTTTACATGGAACCCTTCCTTCGGCCTTTTAAAGTCTTTTGAATATTTGTATACCCCCAGATTCCCCCGGGGTAGGGCCCCGGCCCCCTAGGCTCGCGCCCCCGGGGGGCCCCCTATGGGGGGCAAAATGGGAGGGCCCCCCTTTTTCCTTGCGGGAGGTGGTAGGGGCCCCCGACCCCCAGGCCTTTTTTTAGGGCTAGTTGTTGGGGGGTTTTCCTTTGCGGTTTCCCCTTTGGCCCCGCCGGTTTTCCCAAACCTTTTTTGGGTTTGGGGCGGGGGGCCCCCCTTCGGCCCCCCCCCCGTTTTCCCCGGGCCCCTGGGTCGCTTCCACGCCCCCCGGCGGGGCTTCCCCCTTTAAAGGTTTTTAATGGGGGAAGGGGGTTTTTTTTAAAAAAAGGGGGCCCCCTTTTAGGAAATTGGAGGGAACTACAGGGGATTTTTTCCCCTAACCCGGGGGGAAAGATTTCAAACCCGGGCCCCGGGTCACAAATTTTGGGCCCGAAAAACCCTTTCTACTATCCGGGGGCCCGCCAAAGGGGGGGGCGGGGGGGGGGGACCCCGGGGCCAGGGCCGGGTTGGGGGGCGGGGGGGGTTTTTTGGGGGGGTTTTGGGGCCCCCGATCCCTTTGTCCCCCCGGTTTAGGGGGGGGGGCGGCCCCCCCCGGGCCCCGGGGGAAAACCCCACCCCCGGGGGGCCCCGGGGGGGGGGCCCCGGTGGGGCGGGGCGGTCACAGCCCGGGGGGGGGGGTCCTGGGGAAGGGAGGCCAGGACCCCGGGGCCCGGGAAAAGGGGGGGGAGGGGGGGGGGGTAAAACCCCCGGGAAGGGGGGGTTTGGGTTAGCCGGAGGGGGGCCCCCCCCGGGGAAAGTGGCCCGGGGGGGGGGGCCCCGGGGGGGGCCCCGGGGGGCCACCAAGGGGGGGGGGGTTGAACCCCCCCAAAAAAGTTTTTGGGGGGCCTTTTGAACTTTTTAAATTTTTTTTTTTTAAGGTTTTAGGCCGGGGTTTTTTCCTGTGGGTTTTTTGGGGGGCCCCCCGCGAAAAGGCGGAAGGGGGGGGGGGTTCTGCCCCTTTGGGGTTGGGGAAGGGGCCCCGGGGGCCCCGGGGGCCCCCTTTGGGCCTTTTGGGCCCAGGGGGGGTTCCCCCGTTTTTCCCCCTTTTTAAAGGGAATTGGGGGTTTTTTTCGTTAAAATTTCGGGGTCGCCCTTTTCGATGAAAGAAAAGGGGGGGGGGAGGAACCCCCCGGGGGGGGGGGGCCGGGGGCGGGCCCCCCCCCCTTAAAAGGGGGGGGGGGCCCCCCAAACCCCCCCTAAATAAGGGGGGGGCGGGAGGGGGGAAGGAGGGGGAAGGGGGGGCCCCGGGGAGGACGGTTTGGGGGGGGAAAAAAAAGGTTTCCCGCTTTTAAAAAAGCGGGGGGGCCCCGGGGGGGCGGGAGGCCCCCCCCGGGGGGGGGGCGCCCTTGGGGAAAAGGCCCAAAAGGGGGGGGAAGGGGGGGTTTTGGGGCAATTTGGCCCCCATTCCCGGGGGGGGGGGAAACGACTTAAAGGGGGGGGTTTTTTTTTTTGTTTTTTTTTTCGGGGGGAAAAAGGGAAAAAAAGGGGTAGACGCGGTGGCAGTGGGGGACAGCACTCGAAGCATAGCGTTTTTTAATGAGAATTAATATAGTATTGGAGTGGAATTCCGCGGTGTGGAAAGAATTGTCAATGGGTTCGGCTGGTTTAGGCTACGTATTCCAATTAAGGGCTCGAGAGACCTGTATTGTTATTTTTGTACTATAGTGGTGGTAATGGGTAATTTGCGGTGTGTTCTTGGATGTGGTAGGTTTCTAGGTTATTGGCTGACGCAGCTATCGTTACCGTGGTAATGGTAGGGCGAACGTACTGAAAGTTGATTAGGCCGACTTCGACAAGACGTGGGAGAGGGGGGATGGGAGGTATTAGAGTCCCAGGGAGGGGCGCAGGCGCGGATGGGTTTTTGGATTGATAACTGAGCGTCGCGCCGAGAGGGGGAGTGGCGTCGTTTGCTGTTCTTCGCATGGCAATTGAAGTATCAAGTTCGGGTGGGAGCGATAACGGAAACATAATGATTTAATGAGATTGGTTTACTGTGAAGTGTGCTTAGAAGCTGGCTTAATCATTTGCGAAGAGCATATGTACTGGAGGATCAACAGGTAGTTTCGAACGAAAGCTTGACAGTGTGGGTTGGGGTCTGGTGGGAGGAGCAGCTTCCGAAGGGGTTTGGGGAGGCGGGGCGTGAGTCGTGGAGGACTAATTGAGAAGGGGAGATGGGAAAACGTTGCGTTTGAGGCGCTCGTCTTGGGCTTCGGTTTTTGGTGCGGAGAGAATCCGTGGAGGCTGGCGCGGGGAGCTGTGTCAAGGCTTAGGCAGCGGGTCGCTGGGTTCGCTAGCGTGTGTTCGGAGAGTCGGCCGCGGTGTGGAGCTGGATTGGACAGGGTTGGTGGCGGACGGCTATTGGGAGAGGAGGGACCGAACCTGAGGTGAAGGGTGGGGTGCTCTCAGGCGGGTCTGTATTAATAGATGGGTGTGGTGGTGCACTAACGAGAGACACAAAAAAAAAAAAAAAAATTATCAGGGGGGGGGCCAAGCGGGGGGCACAGAGTGACTTGCCTGGGCTTGCTAAGTGGCGAAAAAGCAAAAACAAAATTTCTGGGGGGGGGCAAGTCGGGGGGTTGGATGAGGATTTGTGGGCTTGTTCCAAAGGCTGGTGAAAAAAAACACCAAACTTATCCAGGGGGGGGCCGTGCAGGGACCTAGAGGGCCTTCTCTGGGCTTGTTGTAGATAGAGGTGCGTGAAAAGCAAAACAACACACATCATCGGGGGGGGTCAACGATGGTCCGCGAGGAGGGATTGGGGTTGTTGCGCAAGTCGGTGCAAAAGTCAAACTAGTATTGCGCTCAGAGTGAGGACAGTTCGGGAATAAGGGAAAATGAGGGTGCTTAGTCGGACACTCTGCGTTAGAACGGGGAGGACTGAGAGTCTTGACAGTGAGATTTTTTATGTTTATGTGCTGAAAAGCTCTTTGAAACCATGAAAATTAGAGGAATAATGGAGGTTGCGTTTTTCGGACCCCGAAATGAATGGGTCAATGAGAGGTTGAGCGTTTTGGCGAGGAGTTTTGCGGGGGTTTATAATGAGGGTGGAGGTTTGAGGAGTGCTTGTTTGACGGTTTTTCATAGAAGGCTGAGGTGGCGTGGTGTTTTTGAGGGTTTTTGATTGGAGTGGGTGTTTTGACAGGTGTTATGGAGCGTTGTGGAGTGTTGTTTGACGGCTTTCTTTTCATTGAAGGTGGGTGGCAGTGGTGTTTTGAGGGTTATTATTGGAGTGGGTGTTTGAAGGTGTTATGGGGAGTGGTGGTGGCGTGGTGAGTGGTACTGCGCGGGAACAGATGGAAATGATGTTCCCAGTGGAGTGCCTGCTTTGACAGGATGTGTATGGAGATGGCGGCCTTGTGGACACGCCAGGGCATGTTCAACACAAAACATGCACAGAGATATATATGATTAAGACATACAGGAGCACGAATTAATAGGAAAAATGTGACATTTGGAAAAACAAATGTTGGAAATTGCAAAAATAAACAAACTGATACTTTTTAAAACAGAAGTGATGAAATCATACTTATTAGCAACTAAATAACCTTTAAATGAATAATTTACACAGAGACAAAAAACACACACAACAATCCACCACAAAAGCCAAACACCCACACAAAAAAACAGGAACACACAACAACTACCACAACCAGACAAACAAACCAAAACAATCAACACACTACACCGCCAACAACACAAAACAAACAAACAACGTTCTTATTTTTCTTTCTCTTCCTCTGTTCACTCTCTCCTTTTTCCTTCTCTTTTCTTCTTCTTTCTCTCCTTCTTCCTCTCTTATGCAATGCGACTGATATTGATAACTTATGTAAAGGCTTCAATGAGGGAGGTGAACGGCCGGAGTACATATGATTCTTAAGGTAGCAAATGGCTCACAACCACACCACAACAAACACAACACAAAACACACACACACAAAAACAAACACAAAAACACAACAAACAAACAACACACACACACACAACCACCCCCAACACACACCACCAAACCAAAAAAACAAAAAAACAACACAACCAAAAAACACCGAGAACAGCAAGACAGCAATCATAACAATGAGAAACTATATTACTTTTATTTTTAAATGAATTAATGGAGCAAACTTTTAAATGAAAGCTCATGAGGGCAGCGGATCCACGGCGGCTTGGAATGGGTGTAAAGACACACACTTGGGACGGCGTATTTGAGGCCAGGGCGTACGAGCTCTGCGTGGCGGAGGCTTGCTGGCTCGGTATTACCCGGGAGCAAGGTCAACAATTAGGACACCAGGAATGTGGTGAGGATTGTAATAAAGGGTCATAATAATAGCCAGGAGGTCATAATAGTGGTATATGGACAGTCAGGATTTTTTTTTTAAAGCAGCAACAGACAATCTATAACTACCATAATGGGGGTTGAGCATGAATGTGGGCAGGAGGGCAAGCTCACTCCTGGTGCATTGGGCTTCTCCTGGCAAGTATGACCGGGAAGAGGCAGAGGCACATACTTAGAAGAGAGCAGTGGCAAAAGGGCTTTTATTATGGTCACATACTAATTGGTTCATCATAAGTCAGGACCCAGAGAGTCGTGGTAAAGGATTCCTAATACTGGTCATAAACTGGTTATATGAAAATTACAAGAGTGAGGTAAGGATTGTAATACTTGTCATAATAATGGTATATGAAGTCAGACAAAGAGTAGCGTGGTAAGATTGTAAATGTATCATAATAGGAACATGGTCACAAGACTGTCAGTCAGATGTATTTTTTTTTTTTTTAAACAAGGAAAGTGAATAATTATAAAGAATGAACGGTACTGCTGTGCGATGAGTAGGAGGAGAGGGAGCGTGTCTCCTGCGGTGGCGTCGGGTTTGACGAGCGAGCGCCAGGAATAAAGACAACGAGTGTGGTCAGATTGTAACATGTATAATAATAGGGACTGGTCCAATGAAGTTCATGATGTATTTTTTTTTTTTTAACAAGGACAAGTGACAATACATACCAACTAACTGAACGTATGCTGTGATGACTGTCACAGGCAGGAGAGAGCGGATGTTCTGCAGGTGGAGGAGGCCTGTGACCGCCAGAGCGAGCACAGGGCACCACTTAGACCAAACACACAGGTAGTGGTGAGCTGGGAGGAAGGAGTAGTATGACAGGCAGCGCGAGCACAGGCACAACCAATCGAAACCAACACAGAGTAGTGGTGGGTGGAGGAGGCGTGTTGTGACCGCAGCGCGAGCCAGGCCAAATGTAGCACACACGAGTGTGGTAAGATTGTAAATGCTCTAATCATGGAACATGTACCATGAAGTCAAGATGTATTTATTTTTTTTTTAAAAGGAACGTGAAAATACTTCACTAAAGAAACTGAAGTATGCTGTGATGAATGAACGCTCACCGGCCGGCAGAGCGGAGGATTTTGCAGGTGGAGGAGGCGTGTGACCAGAGCGAGAGAAGGCACAATATAGACACAAGAGAGTAGTGGTGCATTGTAAAGTCTATAATACTAGACAATGGTACAAATGACACGTCATGCATGATGTTATTTTTTTTTTTTTAACAAGGAAGTGAAATAAAAAAATAAAAAAATGAAGTATGCTGGTGCATGAATTGTTTACGGCAGGCAGAGCAGGGCATGTCTCTGAGGTGGAGGAGGGAGTGAAGCCGAGGAGCCGGCACAACTATAGAACACAAGAGTAGATGGTAAGATTGTAAATGTCATAATAATAGAAAGGTCACTGAAGTATGATGTATTTTTTTTTTTTTAAAAAAGGAAGTGAAAATAATTCACAAAATAAATGACCGATATGCTGTGATGAATGTCAGGAGGCGAGACGGGATGTCTCTGGGCTGGCGGCGGGTGTGAAAGCAGAGCAGAGCAAGGCCAAACTATAGAAAAAACACAGAGTAGTTGGCTTCGGTGGAGGGAGCGTATGCTACGGAGAGAGCGACGGCCCAACATATAGAACAGACAACAGAGTAGTGGCTGCAGGTGGAGGAGGCGTTATGAAGGCAGGCGAGAAGGCAAACTATAGACAACTGAGTAGTGGTAAGATTGTAAACTGTCATAATAATAGACCACATGGTACAATGCAGTCATGATGGTTTATATTTATTTATCTTATTTTTTTAAACAAGGAATGAAATTAATTCACTAAGAATGACCGTATGCTGGCATAGAACGTCCACCTGGCAGGGAGCAGGGGCATGTCTCCTTTCCGGTGGAGGAGGCGTGTGACGAGCGCCGGAGCGCAGGCCCCAAACCTTATAGACAAACAAAAGAGTCGTGGTGAGGTGGGGAGGGTATGACAACCGGTAGACAGCTCGAGGCCAAACTATAGACACACACAACACAAGAGTAGTGGTGAGGTGGAGGAGGGTATGACAGGCCGAGAGAGAAGGCCACTATAGACAAAACACACACAGAGTAGTGGTGAAGGTGGTGGGGGTATGAACGGCAGAGCAGAGCAAGGAAACAGCGTCTGCTAAAAAATGGTAAGATTGTTACATGTATAATAATCGAAGATGGTCACACTGACATCATGATGTATTTATTTTTTTTAAAAAGGAATGAAATTAATTCACTAAAGAACTGAACGTATGTGTGCATGAAGTCACGGAGGCAGAGCAGAGGCGATGTTCCCGGGCTGGGAGGAGGCCGTGTGACCCAGCAGAGCAGAGCGCAGGCACCTATAGAAAAGAGTAGAGGCAAAGCATTGTAATATTGGTTTCATAATGAGCGCGAGTACACGGGGGAGTAACGTTGGACTTCTTAGGTAGCAAATGGCCTCTCACCACAACACCAACGCACCCACACAGAGGTTATACATACAGGCTATGGATTGTAATACTGGTCATAATAATAGACACATGGTCACAATGACACTCGTGATTTTTTTTTTTAAAACAGAAAATAATTCAAAAAATAACTGAATTGAATGCCGTGTGAATGAAGTCGAGGCAGGAGGCCGGGAGCGAATTGTTTCTGCGGTGGAGGCGGCTTGCTGGCTAGTATGACCCGCGCAGAGCATAGAGAGGCAAACTATAGACACACACAGAGTAGTGGCTAAGGATTGCAATAATATTCATAATAATAGACACGCGGTCGTGGTGACGCTCGTGATTTATTTTTTTAAAAAAAACACAAAATAATTCACTAAATAACCCAATGAAGGTTGGTGACCGAATGCTACTTAGCAGATGCGGATTGTATCTAGTCCCGTGAATGGGTGTTTTCTGTGCGTGCGCTGTGCGGTTCGCGAGAGATGGGAGTCGGCCCTTGAGGGTGCGAGAAAGTCGTCGTAGACCTAATGGGTAGGTATTAGAGCAGGAGCGCATTACGCTGTTAGACACAACGGTTTGTATACCCGCCCTCAGATAACAGCAGGGGTGCTTAATAGTGGTCATAATTTTTGTTTTTTAAAAGAAGAAAAGGAAATTAATTCAGAAATAAATGAATGAATGCCTGTGTGTGAATGAAGGTGCGTGATAAGGGCCGTCTCCTGGGTCGGAGGCCACGCTCGGACACCCCACCCAGCCGACCGCTGGTGAAACGGCTGAGTAGTTACGGCACACCCGTGAGCACGCCGATTCGTGATCTCGGAAGTATGCAGCGTCGGGCTCGTTAGTATTGTATTTTTTTTTTTTGGCTCGCTTTAGTTCACCACCACACCCATCATTGGAATACAACCCCCCCGGGAGGGGCCCCCCCCGGGCTAACAGGGGTTTCGTGGGCCCCCCCTCTCCCACACGGCTCCCCACCAGGCCCTTTCCAATGCGGGGACCCACACCTCCCCACCCGGCAAACCCTCTGAGCGAGACCCAGTCGACCCGTCTGCCTAAGCGGCTTGACACAGCCTCCCCGGCGGCCAGGCGGCTCCACGGATACTCCCGCGGACGCAACCGAAGCCCCGACGACCCGCCTCGAAACGCACGTTTTCCCAGTCGTCCCCGTTCGGTCAATAGACCTCCACGACTCACGGCGGCCCGGGGGCCCCGCAACGCCCTTCGGGGGGAACGTGCCTCCGGTGCGGCCGAGCCGAGACCCAGCGACCGCCAACTTTTTGGGAAGCGGTTTTCGTTCGGTAAAAAGGCACCGGGTTTGATCCTGCCAGTAACATATGCTGTCTCAAAGATTAAGCCATGCAGTCAAGTGCACAGGGTTCACAGTGAAACTGCGAATGGCTCATTAAATCATTATGTTCCTTTGTCGCCCCCCACCCGTACTTGGATAACTGTGGCAATTCCCAGAGCTAATACATGCAAACGACGCCACTCGGCCCCTCTCGGGCTGCGGACGCGTGCATTTATCAGATCCAAAAACCCATCCGGCGGTCCCTTCGGGGTCCCCGTCCGCTTTGGTGCCTCTAGAAAACCCGGCCGATCGCGCGCCCTCTGCGGGGGCGACGTGTCTTTCGAATTCGCCCTATAAACTTTCGATGGTACTTTCGGCGCCTACCATGTGACCACGGGTAACGGGAATCAGGTTCGATTCCGAAGGGAGCCTAGAAAGGGCTACCACATCCAAGGAAGCAGCAGGCGCGCAAATTACCCATTACCGACACGGTAGGTAGTGACGAAAAAATAACCAATACAGTCTCTTTCGAGGCCCTGTAATTGGAATGACGTATCCTAAACCCAAAGGGCAGGACCCATTGGAGGGAAAGTCTGGCCACAGCCGCGGTAATTCCAGCTCCAATAGCGTATATTAAAGTGCTGCAGTTAAAAAGCTCGTAGTTGGACTTCGGGGAGGGCTGGCGGTCCGCCGCGAGGCGTGCCACCGTCTGTCCCGTACCCCTGCCCCCGGCGCTCCCCGGGAGCCCTTAGCTGGTGTCCGAGGGCCCCCCGGGAGCGTTTACTTTGAAAAAATTAGAGTGTTCAACAGGCCGCAGCACGCCGAATACCGGAGCTAGGAATAATGGAATAGGAGTGGGGTTGTATTTTGTGGGTTTTGGGAAACCCGGGGCCATGATTAAGAGGGACGGCCGGGGGCATTCGTATTGGCGCCGCTAGAGGTGAATTCTGGACCGGCGCAAAGGGGACGAAGCGAAAGCATTTGCCAAAAATGTTTTCATTAATCAAGAACAAAGTCGGGGTTCGAAGACGATCAATACCGTCCGTATTCCGACCGTAAACGAGGGCCGACCCGCGATCCGCGGCGTTATTCCCCATGACCCCCGGCAGCGTGCGGGAAACCACGAGTTTTTGGGTTCCGGGGAGTATGGTTGCAAAGCGGAAACTTAAAGAATTGACGGAAGGGCACCACCAGGAGGGGAGCCTGCGGCTTAATTTGCCCTCAACACGGGAAACCTCACCCGGCCCGGACACGGAAAGGATTGACAGATTGATAGCCTTTCTCGATTCTGTGGGTGGTGTGCATGGCCGTTTTAGTTGGGGGAGCGATTTGTCTGGTAATTCCGATAACGAACGAGACTCCTCCATCTAAATAGTTACGGGGCCCTGGCGGCCCGGCGTCTCCAATTTCTTAGAGGGACAAGTGGCTTTTAGCCACGCGAGAGGGAGCAATAACAGGTCTGTGATGCCCTTAAGTCCGGGGCTGCACGCGCCCACAATGGGTGGATCAGCGTGTGCTACTCTGCGCCCACAGGCGCGGGGAACCCCTGAACCCCACTCGTGATCGGACTGGGGATTGAAACTGTTTTTCCCATCAACGAGGAATTCCCAGTAAGCGCGGGTCATAAGCTCGCTTGATTAAGTCCCTGCCCTTTGTACACACCGCCCGTCGCTACTACCGATTGGGTGGTTTAGTGAGGTCCTCGATCGGGCCCCGCCGGGGCTCCTCGTGGGCCCTGGGGAGGGGCCGAGAAGACCGACAAACTTGACATATCTAGAGATAGTAAAAGTCGTAACAAGGTTTCCGTAGGTGAACCTGCGGAAGGATCATTAACAAACAGGTCTCCGCGCGCCGTCCTGACCAGGCGTTAACCGAGAGAGAGAGAGACGGTGGGGGGAGTCGGTGGCGCTGGGAGTTTTGGGCCTCGGTTCCATTCTCCTCCCTTTCCCCTTCTCCTCTCCCTCCTTTCTCTCTTTTTTTTGTTAAAACAACAAAAAAAAAGCTGCCCCCGAGTGTCAACTGCCGTTCCGGATCCGCGCCTCCCCTCCCGGGGAGAACGTTTTACCGTTCGGCGAGGCCTAAAGTCCCCTCCCCGGGCGCCTCGGCGCGCGGCGCCCCTTCTGGGTTTTATTATTTACACCTTTTGTCTCCGGCTCCGGCATAAAACGAAACAAAAAAAGGTACAACTCATAGCGTTTGGACACTCGGGTCGTGCGTCGATGAAGAACGCAGTAGCTGCCCAGAACTAATGTGAATTGCAGGACACATGATCATCGACACTCGAACGCACATGCGGCCCCGGTCCATCCCGGGCTACGCCTGTCTGAGGGTCGCTTTCCCATCAATCGAACGCCCAGGCGTTTCCCCCGGCGGGGTGTCGCAGGGCTCCTCGCCTTCGTCCCCCTAAGGCAGACCCGGGCCGGGTTCTCGGTTTTGCCCTCTCCGCCGAGTCGGAGCTGGTTCGAAACCGTTGGCTCTCTCCTCCCCACGCTCAAAACGTCGGTCCCCCTCGTGTCGCACGGGTGCGCGGCTGCCGGTGGTAAAACACTCGCGCTGCCCGCCTCCCTCGGCCGTTGAGGGCGTTCAGGCGGTGGGAAGAGGGGTCTGTCCTTCGGCGTCGTTCCTCCCCCCTCCTCAAAGAGCGCGCAGCCGTCGCTCGAGGGCCCGGACCTACCGAGCCAGGCAAGGGAGAAGAGTTTACTCTCTTCTCCCCGCCGCCTCTACGCTCTCTGCCTACGACCTCAGATCAGACGAGACGACCCGGGGAATTTAACATATTACTAAGCGGAGGGAAAAAAAACTAACCAGGATTTCCCCCAGTAGCTGCGAGCGAAGAGGGAAAAGCCCAGCGCTGAATCCCCTCCTCCTCGGGCCGAAATGTACGTACGGGAAATGCGAGTTCTCCCGGCGCGGTGCCGGGGGCCCGAGTCCTTCTTTATGGGGGCTCAGCCCAGGACGGTGGCAGGCCGGTAACGGCCCCCGCCCCGCCGGGGTTCCGCCTTTCCCGGATCGGGTTGCTTTGGGGAAAGCGCCCAAAGCGGTGGTAAACTCCATCTAAGGGTAAATACCGGGACGAGACCGATAGTCGACAAGTACCGAAGGGAAAGTTGAAAAGAACTTTGAAAGAGAGTTTTAAGAGGGCGTGAAACCGTTAAGAGGTAAACGGGTGGGGTCCGCGCCGTCCGCTCGGTGGATTCAACCCGGCGGTCGTCGGCCCTTCCGGTGCGTTTGGATCTCCTCTGGGGACCGCCGCCCGGTCGGGCTCGGGTTCCGCCGGGCGACTTCCTCCCTTGCGGGGCGCCGGACCGGCTCTGGGTCGCCTGGAAGGGCTCGGGGCAAAGGTGGCTACCCCTTTTTGGCGGAAGCTTTACAGAGCCCCCCCGCTCCCACCTCGCCGTTTCCCGGGCCGCGGACGATGTACCTCCCGCTCTCCTCCCCCTCCGAGGACGGGCCCCCTGCCCCCGACCCGGCCGTCGACCGGTTTCCGACGTCCTCCT
>NW_026946112.1:12500-17500 GCF_034702125.1 Engraulis encrasicolus | reverse complement strand
GGAAATATTTCCTCGTCGTGGGCGACGTCTAGATAGAACTTTGGCAGCTCAAAGAGTCGGCGATCGCAAATCGTAGAAATCAAACACTGTTTGATATTTGCGACTGGAAATAGAACATCGAGCATTGTCTCGGTGGTTGCGAGCAGGGATAAGATTGACGGTTGCGATTCTCTTCTAGTGTGCGGTGCCCCCTGATGCTAAAATCGGACACACAATCGCTAGTCGTGTAGTTTGAGCCTGGCTTTACATAGTGGGAGAAATAAAAGAAGAGATAGGCCGAACTGCGCAAACTGCGCAATCTGAGCGGCGGAAGTCATTATGGTAACACATTATGGATACATCTATTAGCACTAATACATACAATCTCCCTGTATAAGTAACTTGTAAGGCATGTACAAAGTAAAATCAAACATTTGTTAGGCATGTATTCGCAAATGTCTTGTTCATGCACAATAAGGGATTTATTACCAATTTAACCTTAGTAAGGACCTAGTAGGCCGTAGCGTTTGCTTAGTACATGCTTTACAAGTTACTTATGCAGGCATTAACATTGTATGTATTAGTGCTAACAGATGTATCCCTAAAACAAAGTGTTACCGTCATTATTTCTCTATGGAGTTAACCCTTTAAGCGCCACACTTTATTTTTCAAAAAAGCTGAATATTGGCATGATAAATTCAAATGACTGTGGCTTGACACTGGTAACAGATAGAGCTTGACTGTCAATTAGACAAATATTGGGGATGACCCCAAGATTATTTTGGGAGTAAATATGCATACCTAATTTGCATATTATGACGTCATGGTGGCGGCCATTTTGAATTTTTAATATTTTTTGGAAAATATTGATAATTTTCAATAGATTATTGAATTTATTGAGCAATATTTGACATTCCATTACTATCACATAGTGCACATACACTATGGTCAAGGAAATAAGTAGTTTTAGGCAGAATATATGTAGTATATAAGCGCCACAATTTATTTTTCAAAAAAGCTGAATGTTGGCATGATAAATTCAAATGACTGTGGCTTGACACTGGTAACAGATAGAGCTTGACTGTCAATTAGACAAATATTGGGGATGACCCCAAGATTATTTTGGGAGTAAATATGCATACCTAATTTGCATATTATGGCGTCATATGGTGGCGGCCATTTTGAATTTTTTATATTTTTTGGAAAATATTGATAATTTTCAATAGATTATTGAATTTATTTAGCAATATTTGACATTCCATTACTATCACATAGTGCACATACACTATGGTCAAGGAAATAAGTAGTTTTAGGCAGAATATATAGTATATATTGTAATATTGCAATAATATAATGCAATAATATTGAAATATATAATGCAACAATTACTACTTTTGCTTGGAGGGGCATTCACCGAACATGTTTGTATCTGTAACCTGTACCTTTTAGCTTGTGAAACTTTCACAGAAAGGGTCAGCACACATATTCAATTCATATTTATGCCTATTTTTACATCTGTATAGCCTACTATGGCCTTTGGAGCAGGCGCTGTATAGGCAGTAAAATGGTTGATCATGGCACAGTCTAGCAGTGACTTCTACAGTTTGTCACTTACATTTCACAAAACTAATGGGCAAACTGTCAACATAATGGGTATGAAATCACAAGTATCATGTCCATAGTATTGTGTCCAACGTAATTAGGCTACGTTATAGCCTGACACCTGAAGCCGATCAGGAACACAATCCCCGCCCCCTCGCGTGGAGAGCGCAGCGCGCTTCCACCCTCTCCCCCGTTTGAGGGAAATATATTGCCACCTCTTTCGTCTCTATTTGCTGTTTTACTGATTTGTATAACTCTTACAAAGACAGTCAAAACGCTGTGACCAGTCTGATTGTCAACAACGAGTCTAAAACATTCATGTTTTAGGGTTGCCTATGCGTCTTCTCTTCACCGTGCGTTCTACCAAAACCTCTCCATACGGAGATATGGCCACGTTCGCCGCTGCCATCCACCCAGTAGAAGTCAGAAAGAGGGACAGAATGAGTGCGTGTGTGCTGCTTGGTGAACAGTGTTTGTCTGATCCCAGGATTATTGCGTTTGCGTCCGGATAGGTGGCTACCCGCATAACCGGGGGCTGAATGGAGGGAGCCCAAGCTAACATACCAGACCCACTTATCTCACCCCTAATTCCTCCACCAATACCTGTATGGACACTACGACTGCATTCGCCACTACCACCGACTCCTTTGAGATCGGATAAAGTCACCGAATGAGTGTCAATGTGTGTGTGTGCTTAGAGAACATCCTTGCTTCGCATGTCGGCATCACTGCCTTCGGAAGTTTCGCCACGGTAAACAAAGAGTGCTCGTCCGATCATTATCCTCCTCGTGAGATAAAAACTGTCCTTCGGAGTCAGAATAGTCAAATAACATGCTCAGAACTTCACCACGATTCAACTTCTCACTAGCCATGATGAAATAGCTCGCTGATAGTTCACTGATAACAACACAAATCCAACTCGTACGCCTCGAGTCAAAGACGCAAAGTGGCTACTTCCGCATTTTGTTGTCGCGTCACTTGTCGCGTCTTTTACTGCTTCACCAAAGACTCTGTGAACTACAAAATGACGCAATCGTAGTCTTGTTTGAAAGGGTAGCATGTCTGCCAACTACTGGTAGGGAGGATGAACACTATTAAGACCGCTGGTTTGATCTACATGCGCTTTTGTTCATGATGACGTACCGTCGCAATTCTGCGACTTTGGCGCTTAAAGGGTTAAGGCGAATAAAGCTACCAGAGCAAATTTGCCAGGAGCGAAACGAGCTGAGCGACCAGATTTTGAGGATTAAACTCAAGCTAATCATGAAGCGAATCGTTATGACGCGGTTTGGCGAAAACCAATCGCAAGGTTCATATCACCGAATGTCCCAGGCTGTCAAGACAGAGCCGTTATGTGATTAGCTGAATGAAACATGTCAATGCCGCGTCCAGAGCAGTGTTAATTTCGTCAACCACGACGATGACGAAAATATTTCGTCAACGCCCCTTTTTCCCTTGACGATGACGAGACGATGACGCACTAAAAATTGTCTCAAGCAAATCAAAATATGACGAAAATAAAAAAATATTTTCGTCAAGGAGACTAAGACGAGACGAAATTTACAAGCCATGGAGGAATGGACATTAAAAATATATAATTATTTATAATTAATTCGTAATTTGTAATTGCAATATAGTCCTAAGTGTCTTGAACATAGGTGATTGCGCTCACGCTGTGTTGCCTCGCGTGTATCTGCTGGCAGCCAGTGCATGGCGCGGCTCAGTCAGTAGTTCTGTAGCCTAGTAGTTCAGCGAGTCCATTTAAGTTGAGTTTAGGTCCTAAAACATTCCCAGAGAAAGAGAAAAAATAGCCGACGTTGAGGGAAGTGTTCATTTTGAAACATGTTCAACAACCCTCTTGTCCATGACAAAGACATGTGTTTCTGCAGTAGGTAATGACAGTCACGCCAATCCTCCTCTGATACTGTCATTCTAAACCTCCTCGAGCTTCCACTATTCTCCTTTTCACTTAGGCTGTCTTTGCCCAGCGTTCGTTGTCTGTTCTTTTTTGTAATGTTTGCTATATTTGTTGTTTAACCATATGAGTAGGCAGTTCGCAAGCAAATCATGAAGGTCGGATTTGTGAATTTATTTAAATCAGTCACCGCGGGAGCGCGCGCCAGCAGGGGGAAAGTTGGCCTGTCGAAAGTAACAGAGGCACGGCTACTGTAGCCTAGTTTTGAAAAGAATCAATGGATGGGCGATCGCTAAGGAGTTTTAAACTGTTGAGATTTGAAACTTGTTCTCGTCGAGAGCAACGCTAAAAGACCCAAGGAAGTCGACAGCATTTCCATGCGTCTTCAGCGTCTTCCTAAGTTCCAAAAACTCTTTTCAGGTCATGCTTATCGAACCTCGACATCCCCGACAAACAAAACAGCATTAGTGTTAAAGTATTTGTATGTGAGTGTCCTTTCTATCGTTCAGTCTGCATACCCCTGCCTAACTATTTTTCCTGGGACTTTTGCAGGGCGTACGTGTGCTCGCGCAATCTATTTAAGCCCATTCCACACAAGCCGCTCGAGTCATTATAGTTATCTGCTCGCATTGCCAATTGAAAACAAAAACCCGCTAACTTGCATAGTCTAACATCAGCAGTATTTTATCTGACTCGTGGTCATCGGGAAGCCACTATCAGGGAGACTTCTTGAACTTCCCACTGCCGGCAATTTGCAGGCTTTAAATCACGCGGTCAGGTGAAGAAGAGCATGTAGCTTCCTCCGTGATCAAACTCAAAATCAAATAGCCTATAATATGCAGCAGTTTCTAATGCACGAGAGAGAGAGAGAGAGAGAGAGAGAGAGAGAGAGAGAGCGCAGCCTGCACCTGGATGTGTGTGTGTGTGTGTGTGTGAGATGCTCTTTTGCTCTATGATGTTGAAATGACTGATTTGGGTTTTGGTGGAAAATGACCAAGTAACAAGGTGAATATTTGCTGCAATAGGCTATATTAGTAATACCTAATATAATACAATAGCCATTGTAGGTTATTTATTTTACACCACAATATTGACTAAAATGACTAAAAATTGAAATGTTGACTAAAATTTGAAATATTGACTAAAATGACTAAAATGACTAAAATTTGACTATGACTAAAATTGATTTTCGTCATTTTGACTAAGACTAAGACTAAATTGGGAAGGCAATGACTAAAATATGACTAAGACTAAAATTGATTTTCGTCATTGTGACTAAGACTAAGACTAAATCAAAAAAAGCTGACGAAATTAACACTGGTCCAGAGCGAATAAAGCGAATTAAATGAAGCGAAACTTCTTCAACCACCCCAGCTATCTGGGTCGTGTAGCTAGCGCCTGGTGTACACGGGGCATTATGGCCAGTGGTTCTTAACCTTTTTCTCTTAACACACCCCCTCACCTATGCCGAAGAGAAGTCGCGCACCCCCAACCCAAACTTCTA
>NW_026946112.1:2500-7500 GCF_034702125.1 Engraulis encrasicolus | reverse complement strand
TCCCGGTGTTTTATAATGCATGTCTTCATATTACATTGAAATGAACACATATCATTAATGTTTTGCGCATCAATATGTCCCGGTTTTTTACCACTGAAATGTGGCAACCCTACCTGCATTGTCAATTACAAAAAAGCCTGCTAACTTGCATGATCTAAAATCAGGGAGATTTTATCTGACTCTCGGGCATCAAGGGAGCCACTATCAATATCAGGGAGGTAGACTTGTGATGTCTGTACTTCTAGGCCCAAACAACTCTTTAGTACAAACAGACAATACACAAAGTCAAATGTGCACACAGCAGCCTAGTTAGCCTATATCCTGGTTCTAGCTTATGAAAAGTAGCCTATAGGCCTATGAAGTATAGTAAAATCTGCTATCCTTTACACAAGATAAGACAACAGGAAAGTTGACCAGTCTTTAAGTTTAGACCTAGGCCTACTTGCTTCTTATAGGTACAAAAGATGTTTAAACTCCATCTGTTTCACATACTGTAAGTGTAAGGTAACAGATATGAGGGTGATTTGGAGAGCTGGAGGGTTCCTTGGGGTTCATAATATACAACAAAAATATCCATCACATTTTGCTCAGGCATAATCTGTTCATTTTAAGAACCACGCAAGTCAGTGTAGCTAAAACAAAGTTTATTAAACGCTTAAAAGCACAGCATCAGTCTGTTTTTTAGTTCCAGGTGTTAGAAGCAGATGCCCTTGGGTTGTCTGAGTAGTTGGTGGTAGATATGCACAACCGGCACACTCTTGTCCCAGGAATACATGTAAGGTGCAGGTCATATCATATGAGACACAGGGTATCACCACCAATGCACAATAGCATGCAAATAAAGCACAGCAATAATGAAAAGGTGTTAAGACAATAATGCAATAAACACAGAAACGTACATTTGCCCATCACTGTAGTCATGTACAAAAACTCATCAGCAAACTACAATGTAAATATATCACAAAACAAAAACAGGCCCAATGCTCATCATCCAATCTGTTGTGTGACAACATCATTTGATGTTTTGATGAATAAACATAATTTAGATGAATACTTTTTCTACTGCCTTCCCCATGAAAGGGTTACATCACCTCTAATAAAAAAGTACTAAAGCAATAAGACTGTTAGACATAATGTGATGCTGTAATTGTACAATGGCACTGCAACGCAATTGGGGGTTACACGTGGGAGAACCTTTGCTCAGATGACAGGTGTTGCCTGGCGGAGGGGAACACAAACAGTTTTGAACGCTACGCTAGGTGTGTGCATGATAAACTTCTGTCGTGTTTCATTCCTGTTAATGACTATTGCATACAATGCTGACTTGGCGTACTGCTACTGTATGCACTTCAACATTGTGGTGAGCCACAATTAATAACGTTCAGAAAGAACACGTCCAGTTTGCTTATTCATGTATACAAGAGATTCCACCGGCTGAGCAAGCTCGTCAGATTGGTGTCAGTCAAGCAACGCCTACGGGGCTTCAAGTGTTAGGCTTAGTTTCTACTGTATAAGATACTGCCTAAAGTTTGGCAAAAGACAAAAAACGCAGGTCTTGAAGAAAGGAAGGACGAAGGAAGCAGCACTGTTGCCTCCACATCAGCTCTACATCACCACTGGGAAGACCTTTAAGACAATAAAGCAAAACAAAAAAAACAGGAGTCAGAACACATTTTCACTTTTTTTAAAATTGAAGCCATCATGACCCAAAAGTTCCAGACTACCCAAAAGTGCTGGCAAGCGTTAATATTCACCTAGTATTCATAAACCTGTATTTTCTGGATGAAAACATTGTTAATATATGCTTGTGATATTTCATAACGAGCCCATTCTGAATTAGGGATAGTTTAACATTTTCTGGTCAAAATGTTGAATTGCACTAGATATGCATATATAAAGGGAAGTGTATGGGTGGGGAGGTAAGGGTCAGAATTGTGTCCCCATTACATTGTGTGTGTGGAGTGGGGGGTCGTTTCAAATGTCAACACTCCTGCATACATACTCTGCAGTCTGAACTCTAACACTTTGCTGCACTATGTGTACTGGCCTCACTGAATATTTATAATAAACTGAACTCTGTTCCAAACAAGAGAATAGAAACTATAAGCCATGCATTCACTTTTTCATGATGAAAGTGTCCAGTAGATGGCGTTAATGCAGAGTAAAAAACCAAGGAAACTACACTGAGACAAAATTAATGAACTGTTCCTTACGATTTTTCTTATACTGTATTAAGATATAAATGAAGAAATGAGAAGTTTACCCAAATCGGACAAATATAGTATATGGTGCATACATTAACGACATAAAAACTTTTTTTCTTCTTTCTACCAAACTTCTTTCTCCCAAACAAAACGTTTTAATGGAACATTAGTTGTAGACTATACCACACTTAAAAATATAAAAGAGGTCAGTCTGCAGCCCTGCCTGTCTGGATATGCCTGTAAGACAATCCATACAACCTCCATAAATACTATACATATAACTCATTAGACATCCATATTTGGCAATATGGACAACATGGAATCAACTCTCCAAATCAGGAATTAACATAGCATTTTTTTTCTTTAAGTGTGGCACACTTTGAGACTAAATATGAATGTGGGGTAGCAATCTATAATACTGTGCACAACGTACATCACATTACATTACACACTTAGCTGACTCTTATTCAAAGAGACGTACACTAGATATTTATACAGGGCATTGGTTACAGCCAGAGCCATAAAGAGGGAGAGTCGGGCAATCTCCACTGTGTCCTAGGGCCGACTTCCGCATTAGTAAAATTAGCCATTTTAGCGTCTCAGAACTGCTTAGCGATGCGAATGTTAGTGCCTAGAAGTGGGCGTAGCACACATCAAATGCAATGCGATGCAATGCAGGGAATATGACAAGACTCGCTATTCGTAGTAATAACTTCAGATAAACATCACAGATGGTAAAACTGTTGTGATTATCATTACAGAGACAGTTGATAGTTTACATATTTGTGGTGATTACCCCGCAGTATAGTTCATTAGTCCTTATTTTTGGCTTTTTATGTGATGGTTCTATGTTGAGTCTATGGAAAGACAGCCGCTTTAGGCACGACCTCTATCTCATTGAAAGGCGGGGCTGCAATTTAATTCCTGGTCCTCCGTTTGCGTAACTCTCCCTCTGTATGGCTCTGGTTACAGCCACTGAAGCAATGAGGGGTTAGGTGCCTTGCTCAAGTAGCCATGGAGGGAGGACTAGAGAGAGGTAAGGGAGGGATTTGAGCCTGCAATCCCTTGTTGTAAAATCAATCTCCCTCTTTCTGTTCTACAAGTACTAGGAAAGATCTGGCCAGCTCTGATATTTGGTTTTTAATCTTCTTTCAAAATGGCGAATTTTTATGTTCTGCTGGTATTTGTATTAGAGTAGCATTAGAGTACAGATGTCACCTGAATCACTACCAGCTCAATCTGTTAAACAAAAAGTTATTGTACAGCATGGTTGTGGAACACCTGGTTGTGAAGCACTGTTGTCAGTAACGGGACATTTAATTATCCTGATCTTAGTAACTATTAAAAGGTGTGTAATACTTACATTAATCAGGTATGTAATACTTACATTAACCAGTACAATGAGCCCCTCATATTTCTCTGCAAAGTGGACCATCAGCGGGAGAATGACACACTGCCATGGATGACACGTCCTCTTGTCTTCTTTTCCGTTTTAGCATGTTTAGTTCAGTGGGAAGAAAACCATAGCCATCACCAATCACTGCATCACCTGTGATCATAGGCTGGTCTGTGTAGAGAGATAGAGACAGTGGTTGGGTGAATGAAAATACAGCATGTCTGAGATTTACTCCACTTACAATACTCACTGTACAACTAATGCAACAATACATGAAAGAAGGGTTTATATTAATAGCAAAATGAAGGGCAAACAGCCAGCTATGGTCATTAAAAAAATCACCATCTATTGAATATAATTGCATTCATTCTGCAGTCGTACGAATGATAATGTGTTGAGGGCAATTTAACTTCAAATTGCCCTAGCCTAACACACGCTCTTATATCTTTCATATCACAATAAGCTTACTTACGAAAACACTCACATACGAACAGTTATGATGTGTTCAGACTTGACTTTGCTGTGTTAAGACACATCATCACACTAGACTGAACATACAGTAATAGGTGTTAACTTCCTTAGTTATAGGCTATCATCATCCAGACCTGTCCTGCGTGCAACCTGTCCTGATGTTCAGATGCACATCATATCAAACTAACATAATTTTTAGATACTCCACGATCCTGAACAACGCTTTGATGGACTACTACATACATTAGGCATGCCATGATCATCATGCCGCATGCAGTGAAAGCTGGAAGTGGAACAAGCTTAGCCCACTCCACCGGCATCCAGAAACCAACCATTCGCCTACACCCAATGCGTCCATGGGATGCCAAGATAATCACAGATGAAACAGTTGGGACTTTGGGAGGGGGAAGTAGGGTAAATTACATGAGCCCAATTTACAATATCATCCGATCATGTTTTAATCCGTCTCTGATCAAAACCTGTCACGGGCCAACCAACACCCACGCTATCAACCAGCACAGCAGCTAGCAGTGGGCAGTTCTTATCAGGTACAGTAGAACTAGCTAGATAAGGGAGCGGCTAAAACGGTTCAGTTTCAGTCTCCAGAAAGTCACAACACCAAATTCCACATCCCTTGCCTTCTTTCAACAGCCGAGAATAAAATGCACCTTACCTGACACTTCGGCGCACTATTTATTTATGTATAGCTAATTTTGGGCTGGTGGTGGCAAACTAGAACGAGTGCTAGCTTGCTAGTAAGCAGTAAGTTAGCCACAAAATGTATACCTACATACAAATTGAACAACCCGCAAAAGCATACCGTGTTACAAAGTTACAAACACCATATTTGTAGAAATAGAAGATGAATAGACAGCTAACTATGAGCTACTGGTAGCAAAACATATTTGAGGGGGATAAATCGGAATTAC
>NW_026946111.1:0-10000 GCF_034702125.1 Engraulis encrasicolus | reverse complement strand
AATGGATGCTGGAACAAAAACATTGCACCCAATTATTGACTAGAATGTTATGTGAATGTTTTCTTAACAGTCTAGACTCTTAAAATATTAAAAAGTTGGTGGGAAAGTGTAATAATAACAGATATATTTCTCTAAAATGAAATTAAGGATTTTTTTTAGATTTTAGAGTAGTTGTACATAGTTAGAGTAGATAATGTTACATATAAACCATCGGTTCCATTTGCCCATCTACAACATGGACAGTGGACTGAACTAATTAGTGCGGCCCATCGCCTTCCCTTCACTGAGTTGCATGAGTTGTGAGAAAAGAGCTAAAACCTACCTGCAAATGCTGCAAAATGTGTCAAAATAACACTGGAGGGGCTACGGTAGTCTCTGCATTCTCGCAGTTTGATAGTGAAGAGAGAAGAGAGAGTAGACTTTCCTGCCCAGCAGGGCTCCGAACCGGTTCAAGGAACGAAAACGAAAAACGAAAACGAAAACAGAAAACGAACGAAATTTTATGGAATTTTACAAGGAACGGAAACGGAAACGAAAACGAAATGGTCTTCAAGTGTTCCGGAACAAAAACGTTATTCTGAAATCCACAAACCGGTTAATAACGTTTTTTTTTTTCGTTCTCTATATTTCATACAAGTGCACGATTTTGTTTGAGGAGTAACCATGGCGACGAGCAGTCTTTTAGTTCGGCTACTGACGTGTATGAGGGGAAACATGCATACAGCAACAGCATTTTGCTTTACCTGAGCTCTTGCCGCCGATTGATAAAATATTTAGGAGCATTGGCCAATCAGAGTGCGACTGTGCATTGTATGGAGAAACTTCCTGGGTAAATTTTAGACGGATGTGCTTCTCCTCAGAGATTTTGATAGGAAACTAAACTGTCTCTGTTCTCCTGGCTTTCTCGTAGTGATTGGAAGTTGGCTCTAATAAACCCGCCCTAAAGTTGTTGACCACCAATATCAAATAAGTTTTTGTAAGAGAAATGACACTTTACCCGTGCTGTTCTTCAGTCTCATTCACGGACAGTAGGCCTACAGAGTTTTATATTGACACCATGGAGAGCAAAAGAGAACATGTCTTGAGATCGGTGTTGGGATTCCTACAGGGACAGAGTATTTGGACCATACAGTCTATGATTTGCAAAGGAATTGGGTAGACGATTTGATGAACCTAATTCGCAGAGTGCTCTCGAGAGGCAACTGGTGGGTAAGTCATGTTTAGCTTACTACTTGTAATGGCACCGCCGAGTGCCTCGATGTTCAATGCGGTTATGGCAAATTATGTTGTCGTAAAGTTACTGAGGTGCTTTTGTTGTGCGCAGCGTATCCCACTGTCGGTTGTAGAGAAGAGAGGTGAGAGCTGGTGTTTTATGTGCTGTAATCAAGGACGTCTTATTTATCTGTTGTTGTGGTCAATGCGGGATAAAGTCATTCGTGGCAGATGGACTGACGCTAGCTGACGTTAGCTGGCCCGCTCAATGTTTCGATGGTTTCCTCAGTATTGCGCAATATTTCCTGGCTGTCATCACGAATAACAGTAGGTCGCGTGTGACAACAAGCAGGGATAGAGAAAGACAGCGCATTTGTTGTTGTTTAAGTTATTATTCTCTTCTGTCGTGCAGAGGGCTGGGCTGATGGGATGGACTACGTGGAAACTCTTACTATTTTGTGACGCTTGTCTGTTAGGCTACAAAAGGTCTCCGGTTTTGTGGCGATGGACTTGCACTGGAATGGTTGGTAGCTGATATCTGAGAGCATATCCGAGGTTTCAGACTATGCAACCTGTCCCTTCTCTAGAACTAGTGACCCCTTGCATCGTGCACATCTCAAAACAGTTTGGGATTTTTTTTGTGGAGCAAACTGTGTCCCTTTTACTTACACGTTTCACTTGCTGCAAACCTCATCATGGCCTATTAAATAGAGCTAGGCAAGAACTGAAATCCATGCCTATCGACACCTCTTATTATGCTGACGTCACCTGCGCTATTCCAGAGATTTTTTTAGGAACTCTCTCTGGCTATTTTTTTAAACTCTCTCTGGCTATTCTGTATTGTGCCTCCCTAATCAACATTTCCACCCACCGCTACTGGGCTGGCATAGGCTACTTTTGATAAGAATTATAGGCATCCGGTTAAATCTGCCAGGATGGATAGCCCATCTGAGTGTTTTTGGGTGTGTTTTTGGGTGTGTTGAGAATAGCTGTGTAAATCAAGGGGAAATAATGAATACGTCTATTCTAAGATAAAGTCCACGAAAATAGACTTAATATGGCCATTTAACACTGCAGGAACGTTAAGAACGAACGTTATTTTTCGTTCCGAACCGGTTCAGGAACGATATTTTTGTGGGGGAACGATTGCAGGAACGAAAACGTTAAACTAAAACTTGCCTGAACCGTTCGGAACGGAACGTTTGAAAAATAATTTCGTTTTCAAGCCCTGCTGCCCAGAGACTGGTTGATGTAGCCTTGCGCACCATCCTGCGTTCTTCCGCCAAGAGACTTTGCTCCGCACTACGTCTGGTAACTGTTTTCTGTGGAACAATGTTCAGCGGTAGGATTTGGCCCCACTGTTCTGACGGTCCTACATTGTAATTTTATCCTATATTGGGATGTTCTGTCAGCCATGTCTGTTAATCGCTCCTACATCGCCAAAGATAAACGTCAGACATGTTTGTTAAACAACTTATCCTGATTTTTCTGAAAATGTCCTTCCCGCTTCCTGTAATCACGTCAGATCAAGCAACCTCCTTTCTCTTTCATAGTACTGGCCTATTAACACCTACACATATACATGCTGAAACCATTCAATCTTACACACACATAGGTATGTATGACATGTTAATATTTGCAAAGAGTACTTACATTTATTCAATTAGACAATGACTGATCTAAAAATAATATCACTGAATGTAAATGGAATGCTTAATGTTATTAAGAGAAAGAAGATTTTATTAGTAATGAGAAATGAGAAGGCGGACATAATGTACCTACAAGAAACTAATTTGGAGAAAGATGAACATGAGAAATTAAAGAAAATCACAAATAGTGAAGTTTATTTTAGTTCATATAACACAAAGCAAAGGGGAGTAGCAATAATAATTAAAGGGACAATGTGCAGGAAATGGTCAAAAAAGGTACTGCAACTATGCTGCTTATTGAAATTGGGCTGCCTATTGCCAAATTTGATCTTTACATGAAAGTTTACTAGGTATTAAACAAATATTTTCTAGTATGGTCCAAGTACAGTCATTTTTGCAGCTTAAAATGGCTATTTTTCGGAAATTCAAAATGGCGGACCATGGAGAGGATCCCCCTTTTCATGTATGAAAAGTGCAATTTGTCCAGTCATAATGAATACTTAGAATTTGATGCTGGTGGTAAGTATTCATGAAAAAGGTAACATTAATGAATGGGCAGTATGAATTCTGGAAATATACAACTGAAAATATCACACAGTGTCCCTTTAAAAGACATATAGCCTTTGAAATGGATGACTGTTATATGGACAAAGACGGACGATATGTATTGGTAGTGGGAAGAATAGAAGGGAGACGGTTTTCTGGTAACACTTTATAATAATGTTCCTTAGTAAAGACTCAGTAAATAATTAACTAATGATGAATAAAACATTAACAAATATTTTTATTATTAACTAAGTTTTATTAATGCTTTATAAAATATCTACAAATGATATATGCAAGATTTTACACACCTTATAACAGAGTATTTTATTCATTTACAAGTAACTTGTAAATGTTTGATAAATATAAAATATTAACATAGCATTTCCTAGTCATTTACAAGCATTTGTTTACATTTCCTAGTCATTTACAAACGTTTGTTAATGTTTTGTTCATCAATAGTTAATTATTTATTAAGTCTTTATAATGCTTTTTTGCATCCATTATTCTAAAGTGTTACCAGTTTTCTTTTTCAAATGTATACTACCCACCAGATACAAGTACTGAATTAATGACTCTGCTACTTGACATGCTAGTAACAAAGGCAAAGGGAGTAGTTATAATGGCAGGAAACCTAAATCTGATAATGAATAAGAAGTTAGATTCAACAATCTCTAGGGTACACAAAGCTGAAAAGAATGCTGATGTACTAAGGAAAGCATGTCTAGAATTATGAATAGTTGATGTATGGAGAGATTTCCACCCAGGGAAAAAGAATACACCTGGTATTCAGGAAGACACTCAATAGATTAGATTACTTCCTTATGTACAAAAACAACACTAATCTAGTAAAAACATGTCAGATTAGCTCCATTAATATACCTGACCATGCCGCTATTTCTTTGACTTTAAAGTCTTTAAAGACTTTAAGTCTTTGTGGATACTGAACAATTCACTATTAGAAGAAACTGCATTTATTGAAAAACTGAAATTGAAACTAAAATTATATATGGAAATAAATGATACACCTCTGCGAGAAGTAGATCAAAAGTCGCACTTGAAAAACGATTAACCCATGAAATAAAATATTTAGAGTTGCAACACAGTAGGACAAATAATAAAGAGATTAAGTTAAATCTGGAAGAGAAAAGGAAAAAATTAGATAAACTGCGTATGATGGAGATTGAAAAATAAATGAAATTCACGCAACAGGAGCAGTATGATGGAGGACCAAAAGCACTGAAAGTACTGGCCTATAAATTAAAGAAACAACAAAAGAGGACACATATAACGCAAATTAACAGTGATCAAGATAAAGTGATAAGGGACAAAGATGAGATAGCAGAAGAATTTGCAAAGTATTATGAAGAACTATATAAGACAGACAAAGAAGTAGATAAAGAACATATCCAGAACTATCTTAAAAAGCTTGAAATACCAAAAGTAGCACCAGCCAAAAATAAAATGTTAATAATGCCTATTACATTGGAAGAAGTAAATATGGAAATTCAAGGTTTAAAACAAGGGAAATCACCAGGCGACGATGGCTTCACAAATGAATTCTACAGAGCACTTAAAGATCAACTTAGCCCCATACTGGTACAAGCCTATAATCATGCGCTAGACACAGGAAGGTGGGCCCCAACTTGGTCATCTTCCACCATCACTCTGATCCGTAAAGAAGGGAAAGATCCGAGAGACTGTGCATCTTAAATACAGACCACAAAATAATAACATCAATCCTTGCAAAAAGATTAAAACATATTATTTCAGATATTATAAATACTGATCAATGTGGGTTTATCCCAGGTCGCCTTCTAACAGACAACATAAGAAGAACTTTAAATATAATTGATTATGTAAATAAAAAGGAAAAGGAATCTCTACTTATGTTGACTTTAGATGCAGAAAAATCTTTTGATCTAGCCCAATGGCCATTTATGTTTGAAGCAATGTTAAGTTTTGGCTTAGAGGAGAAATTCTGCCAATGGATTAAAGCAATATACACAAAATCTGTTTCAGCAGTTAAAACAAACGGTACATTATCCAGACAATTTATCATTCAAAAGGGCACAAGACAAGGAGACCCTTTCTCCCCACTTCTTTTTACAATCTATATTGACATTTTAGTATTAGCTATAAGGCAAAATAAAAATATGAAAGGGATCGAGATTGGAAAGGAAACATAAATCATCACTATTCGCTGATGACATTATACTTCATCTGACTTCCCCAGAACATTCATTACAGCACTTGATGGGTGAGATAGAAGAATACAGTAATATTTCAGGATACAAAATTAATAAAACCAAATGTGAGGCTTTAACTATTGGAAGGGAAATGAATACATCATTTAAACAGCAGTACAGTATTAAATGAGACTCCAAAGTTATTAAATATCTAGGAATATGCATTAGTCCAAATTCTAATGATTTATACGAAAACAATTATAACACTTTAGAATTGAAGATAAGTAATGACCTTAACAGGTGGAAATTAATCCCTGAATGTATATACAGTAGGGTTGAAACTATTAAAATGATGGTGCTTCCACAAGTACTCTTTTTATTTCAAGCATTACCAATTGTATTACCACCAACATTCTTTAGTACTTGGAATAAAAAACTTTCCGATTTTATATGGAATGGTAAAAAACACAGGATTAAATTTCAGATACTAACTCAACCAAAAGAAGAAGGAGGTTTAGGGGTTCCACATCTACAAAATTACTTTTTTGCGACACAGATTATAACAATAACGAAATGGATGTGAGGAGATCTTGGAACAAAATGGATTAGTATTGAAAAGGAAATATCAAACAGATACACAAAAACAATACCTACAAACATTCTGCATCAGTAACACAATAAAGAACTGGAGAGGAATATGTAAGTATTTAAAAATCCACAGTAACAGTTTGAGATTAAGACAAATGAGGTATGATCCAGACTTCAAGGCAACACATGATAACATCTTGGACCAGTGGGCAGAAGCAGGATTAACCATATTTGCACAACTCTCTGAAAAAAATATACTTCAAACATTTGAAACCCTAGCCGCTAGCTATAGGTTACCACAAAAGCATTTCTTTAAATACTTACAGGTTAGGAGTTACATTAAAAAAAATACTGAAAAAGAAACAAACAGTGTGTTAAATTTTCTGTTAAATTATAGAAACAAAAGGGAAAGTCGAGGTGGATTAGCAGGGGCCTATAAAACTATACAAAAAATGGAAAAGATTATGTATAATGCAAAAGAGAAATGGGAGAAGGAAATGGCGATAAATATTTCAGACAATGAATGGAGAGAATCCTGGAAAGAGAATTTTGAAACAACACAAACAAAGTACTGAAGGGAGTTTGGCTGGAAGATAAATCAAAGGTACTTTATGGTACCAATTCAGAGCATTCATTTAGGATATGAAGGGA
The DNA here is from genome assembly GCF_034702125.1 of Engraulis encrasicolus. NCBI lineage: Eukaryota > Metazoa > Chordata > Actinopteri > Clupeiformes > Engraulidae > Engraulis > Engraulis encrasicolus. The sequence continues at coordinate 3,168 of NW_026946111.1, read as the reverse complement.
AATGCTGGAGAGGCTGTGGGGAGCAAGGCACACATACACATTTGTTTTTCTCATGCCATAAAATTAAGATTATGGTACAATACGATAGAGAAGTGAAAGCGTGAAAAAGTGAAAGCCCATTGGGAAACTCCAACAGAAGGTACTGGATATGGAAAAATATATATTTGCCTCCAGAAATAACATAGAAAAATGGAATAAATTGTATCCAAACAATTTACTTAATAAAACGCACAGTTACTTTAAAAGATAATGAAGCTTATATCACAAGGATCACATTAGAAGACAAACAGTATACCTATTCAGTGTAATAAAATGCATTTCAAACTATATATATATTGAAGACTTTCTTACATACCCACATACATGACACAACACTACAGCACATACATCTCACACACTTGCACACAGACCAGTAAATTATTTCTTCTCTCTCTCTCTCTCTCTGTTGTTTCTGTTTACAAAGAACGTGTGTGTTTTTGAGGTGTAGGAGAGGTTTTTTTCTCCCTCCACATATGGTGTGTAATTATATGGCGTAAAATTATAATCTGACCTGGTGAAAATAATACAATAAATGGGTGGTTAAAAGTCAAAAGTCTCTCTCTCTCTCTCTCTCTCTCTCTCTCTCTCTCTCTCTCTCTCTCTCTCTCTCTCTCTCTCTCTCTCTCCCTCACCCTCTATGTGTTTATGTTCTCATACTCTCTTTGGTTTTATTTGTGCTTATTGTATGCATCAACAGTCTAGTGTCAATTTCATGTACAAAAAAAAAGGATTTATAGTAGTACAGAAGTGTGCATGTGAAGGGAAATGGACTTCTGGGGATGGGCATTGTTTATTGGAAACTGAAATGATTATTGAACTGTATAGTACTTGATGTGTAATGTTAGTGAACTACTGAACCATTGTTCACAAAGATGCTGTTGGTAAACTACATTGAGATATTGTACACAAAGCTACTTTCTATAAATAAAGTTATATATGAAAAAAGCAACCTCCAGACCATGAATACAAAATTACATGGTAGTATTATGGGGTGGTCAGGACCAGGCTATGGTTGATGCACACATTTTAAAATCATCTAAAGGAGCAGGGGTGCATTTCTTGAAAGTGTAGTTGCTTTCAGAGTTAATTCCACTAAATAATGAGTAATACTAAAAGGTGTGGAGCTGAAATTACACTGGGCACCTGCAAAAAAGTACACTGACTTTTGACTCCAGTAATTTGACTCTCCAATGTTGTGATGACTCTTTGGATTTATATAAGTTTACTCATATCAGATATATCACAACAACTTTTTCACATACTGTGTGTAAACGAAGAGCTCTTTTCCAAAACGCTATATCCACCATTTTTGACTATTTGCATTTTAATATTGGAATTGACTGTTAAGAGGTCCTTTTATCTATGTGTGAATTCTTGCCATTCAAATGCTTTGAGAACATACTTTAAAACCTCTATAGAAATGGATTTTGCAATGCATTTCAATGGAATGCCCAATACAAAAATGTCAATTTCCCAACATTCTATAAAATGGATATATCTCATTTTGGAAAAGAGCTCTACCCTGATATTTCTATTTTTGGGGTGTTCATTTTCCCTTCCATTCCTCTTGCTACTCAATCTTTCCTTGTGTTCATGAATAATACACAGTAAATTGATCCCTTTCAGACATCCTTTGACTCCACTCAAAATTAGAATCAATTTTACACTTTGGTCAGAACAACATTTTCAGAGGTATCTCATTGTTAGTGCATTGTTAGTGTTAGTGTAAACTTAATCTGAAATGTACACTCAGTTTACTCTGAAATTTTGACACCCCATGTTTTACTTTGTAAAAACACATGATCCTGATCGCAGGGAATTTGCTAGAGACATGCTCTACGTGATATAACAACCCAACAAATTTGCAGTTGAAGAAGGATTTATTTCATCATGATGGTTTACATGTTTAAAAAAGATCACCAAAACACCACAACACTGAGTGGTGAATCATTTTGATTTTCAGGCAATCAGAGAGGGAAGATCAGGAAGCCGCTGAAGGTGCTGTGGTTATGCTCATTATCATAAAGCCTGTGGCCTGCTGGGATTCTCAGATTGACTTTATCTCCCACCTCCAGCTGCAGAGCTGCAAAGTTTCTCCAACCTTTCCACAGAAACACATTTATGACATAACAAATACATTATATACATTTAATTTACACAATTTAATTTATTCTCATTTCATAATATTTGCATTTATTAGATATTGCATTATATTATACTTATATACAGTACAAGAATAAAACTGGTCTTACCTTTAACAACGTCCCCTCTGTCCCTTTCAGTACAAGTGGCTGCGGCAATAGTGTTTGTTAAGTCCTTGATCAACCTCTTTTCATAATTTGAGTACAGACTTTTGAGGTAAAGTTAAGTTCAGGAATGCCGATCAGATATACTGTACTCTCCCTTTTTCCAGAACATGTTTGTTTACCCAGCTATCAATGTTGTGGGAAAATACACCTGTTACCTATCAGGTGATTGCTCGTACACACACACACACACACACACACACACACACACACAAACACACACACACACCCACACACACACACACACACACACACACACACACACACACACACACACACACACACACACACACACGCAGTCACACACGCAGTCACACACGCGCACACACGCACACACACACACACACAAACACACATGCACAGTCACATACACACACGCACGCACGCACGCACGCACGCACGCACGCACGCACATGCAAATGCACACACACAAACACACACACACACACACACACACACACACACACACACACACACACACACACACACGTATATGCACACACACACACACACACACACACACACACACACACACACACACACACACACACACACACACACACAGTCAGACCTTCCGGAAAGTTCAGAGGGTGTTTATGGGTATGGGGTGTGTATGTATCTCCTTTTGTAGTTTGGGGGTGTGTGTGAAGGGGGAAGACAGGGGTGGCTGAGCCCCTTTCATCCTCTTTAGTCCCCCAAGGCTCCCCTAAGGAACTTCTTTCAACACACACACGCACACGCACACGCACACACGCGCGCGCACACACGCACACACTCTCTCCCTCTCCCTCTCTCTCTCTCTCTCTCTCTCTCTCTGTCTCAT
>NW_026946110.1:0-17500 GCF_034702125.1 Engraulis encrasicolus | reverse complement strand
GGTGGACCATGTATGAAAAGTGCAATTCTTCCAGTCATAATGAATACTTAGAATTTGATGGTGGTGGTAAGTATTCATGAAAAAGGTGAATGGGCAGCATGAATTGTGGAAATAAACAACTAAAAATCTCACACAGTGTCCCTTTAAATGGGTGTCAACTGTGAAGTTGGGACCCTGTTCTGCTGCCTCTCCCGCTGGGCTCTGAGACTGGTAATACTACAGCAGGGGTGGGGAACCTCGAGGGCCCCCGATATAATGTTTATGTTATGCAGGTTCACATGAAATATGACATATTACATTTGCAATACAATTAAGTTATATTCAGGGGACCTAGAAAAGGTGGGGTCTGTTTTAAAGGTGTCTGCCTTCGATATAGGCCTAAAGTGCCGGGAGAAATCCTGATTTGTGTTCATAGTATGGCCCTCTGAGGACGTTAACGGCTCTTGGAGGAATTTGAAGTGGCCCCTTGAATGAAAAAGGTTGCCCCACCCCTGTACTACAGTAAGAGCTGAAAATAGACTTTGCGCCTCACCACATCAAAAATGTGTACAGAAGACAGAGAAGGGAAGGCACAACAGAGAAGGCAGAACCACACATGAAGCCAAGCAAACAAACTCACGAGTCATACACACAATCACATGTAAAACCACGTGTACATGGACAAATGCACGCACACATGCACGTGTGCACGCACGCACGCTCACACACACACACGCACACACACACAGTAGTGTAAGCATTCATACCCAAATGTGCACGCACATCAATACACATAAGTTGGCCGCATCATTGAAATTCACAACAATGGTCAGTTACAATAAGATCATAGACACACCAGCATATGAAGAGTTCAGATGCAAAACCCCCTAACTCCATTTCTGAAGACCTGCACTTCTATAATTTTAGAGTTACCCCGTTGTTGGTTTGGTTTACATTCATGTACTTAATAATACATATAAATAGTTATATTACATAAATGAAATAGAAAAATATGCTATTTTGTTGGCTGTGTATAAAATAAAAATGAATTAAGATTATTTTCTGAAAAGGCACTTAGGGGGTTTTGCATCTGAACTCTTCATATTCATTCAGGCTATCTGGCCAGCATCCCAGTCATGTAATACAGTCACTACGCTAAGCTAGTGTCACAGCCTTGGATGGCCCCAGCATTCCTCTCGTTATCTAAACATCCAGCTGACTGCCGGGGTCACGTCTCATGACCACACTTCAAACACCACCAAACAAATCCCCCTCCCACGGGAACGACACACTTAAAACGGGCCTGATTATATTTGTCAGCCGGGCGTCTGCCGTAGAACAAACTGCGGAGAGCGTTTGTTTACCCCCTCCAGCTGTGGAAAAACCTCCGATCTTGACCCGCTTACACGCTACCTCTGGTGTTCTGTTCGGACTTGGACACTGGGACTGAGCCTGGGGCCGTATTCTAAAATGGTCAGGGTAACTCCACAAGCCTACCGGGTCCGGGCCCAGGGGCCCAAGAGTCAAAGGGGGGCCTGAAGCCCAAGCCTCTATATTTCCATTTGTCATATTGCGTTAAAATGACACTTAAAAACTGAATGTTCACATTTTCTCGGAGGACATCCCCCCAAAAACCCAACAACACTGACTCTCACATCTGGCCTGAACCCAGAATCGGTTTGGAAAATAGCAACATCCTTGCCTGGTCAACACCTGACCAGACTATGTCACAAGCAAGATAGGGAGGCTACCTAAAGCCCCCCCTCCATTAGTGTTGCTAGCCTGGCTTTCTTTCTTGTCTGTCCAATGGAATCATATGGTACATCCGAAAGTCCCCACTGCCTTCCTATGTAGAAAGCAAAGAATAAGAAAGTGCTTATATAGTAAATCTGATGGTACCCGGATGACTTTTTATATCCAGTATTATTAGCAGTTAATGATGGTTACTTTGCTATTCCAGAAGTCTGCAGGAGTTCGACAACTGTACAGCCATTGGTCATTAGTCCTATAGGCCAGCACCCAGTTATGTAAATGACGAATCGGACCTGTGGTAGGTCCGATTTGTGCTTCATAGTGGCTGAATTTTTACATAGAAGCTACTGGTCAGGTCACTGAGGTGAAGCTACTGGTAGGGAGGCAGTACCTACCACAGGTTTCGGATGTAGCCATAATCCATCCCTGAAAATGGTGGTTTAGTTACTAAGCAAGCAGAGTTACAGCACAGTAAATTGTAAAACTCCTAATAGAAGAGACTTGAAGGTTCATCCTTCAATAAAAACAAAGCCAAAGAGCTCTTCTATTACAGGAGTTTCTACCCTGAGGTAAGAGAATAAGGCTGAATCCCATTTCACTCCTTAGCCCTACGCCTTCCCCCTTCCCCTCTGTTTTGCACATTCACGTGTAGGTGTCGGGGTGTCCCAATTCACTTTCCAACAAAGGGTTAGGGGTAAGGGTAAGGGCTTTCTACCCCTTCAAATGAAGATTTTCCAGAGGCTGACTTCAAACGGAGGGGTAAGACCGATTTCCCTGAATGCATCGCGAATGCCTTTAGAAAAAGGCAGCATCCACAAAAGCACACAAATAGGTATTTTTCACCATAATTTACAGTTTTACAGTTGCAATAATTGTTGCAATGTACGTGGAGGAATTACCCGAGTAATTACAGGCAATATCGTTGGTTTAACCACAGAGGGGCTGGTTTTGAATTAAATGCTATGAGTGTCAATCCGTGATTGTTGAAGGGGTGTCTCGATTCATAGGGGTTGTGTTTCAAGCCCTACACCTTAATGCTCCGTTTGAAGGGACTAGGGGCAAGGGGAAGGCGTAGGAGTGGGGGTAGAAATTAGAAATGGGAATCGCAGTTTCCTGGATTATCCTCCTTGGTCAGTCGCTGTGTTCTAGCAACATCTGGAAGTCAATTCCTAACCTCCAGCCTGGGAAATGAGGGCTTTTAAAGTCCGGCTGAATTCTTGGAAATGTTTAAGGATGGCTATTTGACTTGCCATAACAAGCTATTGCCAATTAATCACCATGACAGAGACAACATTGCGACACACGACTCTTGAAACTTGTTTATGTGCTCTTTGAGGAGAAAACTAATTTTTGGCGCTGCTGGGCAGGCTTCTGTCCACGTTCAAGTACGCCTGAGCCCTCCCGTGTCTGCCAAACCATTACAGTTGACCACACAGTTTACACAATGTGGGAGGCAGGAATATAAATAGACCTGCTGTTTATTAAGTGTAAGATCATGCAGAACTCACTTGGACCCAAGTTTGAAACTTTTTTTCACATTGAAATTCTGGATCAGGTGAATGTGCAAGGAATGCATTTTTTGTTGGTTGGGCTGGACCAGAAGTCCAAAGGCATCATCTTAAATTAAAAGCAAATTCTGACTTAACTTCCAGATGGTTACCCCCTGCAGCAGTACTGTGTTATTTTAAACCCAGAGTTCCCGGCAAACACTTTTTCAGAAATGCAGAAAAAAGACAAGACAGTGGACGGGACCAGAGAAAACGCTGCACCGATTTATGCATCATGCTATGTTCAATAAAAATCAGATTTTGAGAGACATCCCATTGTGTTTGTTTGTCTTAAGTAGAATAGATGGAAAGAGTTCTGAAATTACAGAGGGATACACTGCTTGATAATAGTGTTCCACTCTGGCATGGTCCAGGGAATGTCAATCAATGAAAAACTCTGTATGAATTGAACTACCTTTCCAGAAATGTGGCCATGACTATTCTATTGCATCACCACCCTACACGCTTTGAATAGCAATCCAGGGACTATACTCAATCAAATAATCTAAAATGAATTATGGCCATCTGGCGTATGTTTGTCTTAATAAGCGGCACGCACAGGTACATCCCACAATTCAAAAAGAAGAAATATCCACAGACCGCAGAAGCTCCCTTGTTGTGATTCATGAAGTGTGCGCTTACCTCACACTTTTAGACAAGCACCTGGCCATGAGAGAGAGAGAGAGAGAGAGAGAGAGAGAGAGAGAGAGAGAGAGAGAGAGAGAGAGAGAGAGAGAGAGAGAGAGAGAGAGAGATACGCTGAGCATCCTAGAAACTTTTAAAAACAAGTGGCATCCAATTAAAAATAGCCCTTTCAGTCCCTTGGCTGAAAAACGAGCCAGGAGCCAAAAAAACGAAATCTGTGCCTTGAATTGAATCCCCAAAGAACAGTGTGTGTGTGTGTGTGTGTGTGTGTGTGTGTGTGTGTGTGTGTGTGTGTGTGTGTGTGTGTGTGTGTGTGTGTGTGTGTGTGTGTGTGTGTGTGTGTGTGTGTGTGTGTGAGAGAGAGAGAAAGAGAGAGAGAGAGAGAGAGAGAGAGAGAGAGAGAGAGAGAGAGAGAGAGCATGTGCGTGCTGTGCTTGTATGTCAAAGTGGTAAAATTTAAGTAGATCTCAGTAGAAGCCACTTTGGCCGACCCATTGAAAACAAGCACAGTCTCAGCCTCATCACTGCCAGGTCAAATAAGGTAGCAAGCCCTCCACTTGAGTGGACTACACCATGACCCACACCAAGGGTCATGCCATGACCCACACCTAAGGTCAACCGCATCTCAAATAGAGGAGATGAGAAATAGGAGGGTATATGAAGAGAAAGAGAAATAAAGGACAAGAGGACAAGAGAAAAAAGAGACGGAAAAGGAAATGTACAAGTAGAATACAGAGGAAGGAGAGAGAAAAAAACATGACAAAGCAAAGACAGAATGAATTATGGCCATTTGGCGTATGTTTGTCTTAATAAGCGGCACGCACAGGTACATCCCACAATACAAAAAGAAGAAATATCCACAGACCGCAGAAGCTCCCTTGTTGTGATTCATTAAGTGTGCGCTTACCTCACACTTGTAGACAAGCACCTGGCCATGGCTTATTTAGCTTAGTTTATTGGTTATTTGACAGGGGCCGTGTACATGACAGAATCTAAGTTAGGTAGAAGCTAGTTTACATCTGTGGTCCATGGGAGGTAAGAAAGCAATTAGCACCATTGGGTCTGGCTCAGGTAGGGTCTGCCTAAGGGACTATTATGAAAGTCCATCCTCCAGGCCGTAGATGTTTGTGTGGCCAGGAATACCCCGTAAAACCCAAGTTCTCTTGATTCAAATGCAATGTGATGAACAGTGATGAAGGTCCCCCTCCATGGGTGTTGTCATGGCCATGTGCAGTAGTAATGCGCTCTTGGTCGTAAGCAGTGCAACTCATTAAAAAAACTCAGTCTTTCATTGCTTGGATGAACGGTATGTAGTATATTATTTTTTAAGTATGGCATATATTTTACGACAGGAAAGTGAAGAGTGGGATCATTTTTGGGCTAAGGTTATGACATAACCCAGATCAGACTCAAACCTGGGGCCTCATGGGCAACTGCCCATATATGGTACACCATACATAGTATAGTGCGCCCCTAGAGTATATGGCGACTTAGCATAGTGCGCCGCAGCAAAAAAAAGAGTTTGGGTTTGGTGGGTATGAATCCCAGGTGCCTCTTCTAACCTTGACCTCAACCACTTATGGATGAGGAGGTTCCCTTGGAACAGTAATGAGAACCACAACACACGCACACACACATACACGCACATAGGCACACACATGCACACACGCACGCACACACACACACACACACCCCATGTCTTTGTGAAGTACCCATCTTGCCTGAAACTGGAGCAGAGGCCCCAACAATAACAGCAGCAGCTGGAGCAAAAACAGGGTATGTCAACCCCCTCACAACACACACACACACACACACACACACACACACACACACACACACACACACACACACACACACACACACACACACACACACACACACACACACACACACACACACACACACACGTGTGTGTCAACCCCTGCATAACAGGGACCAATGGCGGCCACACAGCTGGCACCAATGAAAAGAGGCGCAAAATTTTCCAGCCCTATACTTTCAGCCCTGCTCCTATACTTACAGTCCATAGGCCCAGGGAAAAACACACACACAGCGCACAGCAAAGCAGCAGCCCAATAGAGTGATGTGACAGGGAAACTATGAAAAAGATTCTGTTTCAGACTCACAAAGAGAGACGGTCACTGAGCTAACTGAACATAGTCGTGTATGGAATGCTATGAAGACATTTACTGTATGTATGTGCATTCGACATTTAAAAAATCAGAAACACACTGCCAAATATGCATTATGCATTAAATATTACAGAAATAAAGAGTATATGCTAGGAGAGAAGTAATTACGTAAGTATGTATGTCCTTCATTATCCCAGAATGGGGAAATTCATGTGTCACAGCAGTATCACACATTCAGCGTGTACAAAAACAGATGACATACTGCACACACAAACACAGGATGAGAAAGTTAAAAAGAATGGGGTATGGAAAGATATGAATTAGAAATGTTATTTTAGAAAATAGAAATGTTACCAATGGTCTAAATAAATACATTCATTTTTTTTTACAAACACAGAGGTAGTGTTGTTTTAGCAGTATAATACTGTATAAGAAAACGTGTGAGGAACCCTGAGAAGGAAAGCCAGAGCCCAAACAAAACCCTACCTACTAATTGCAACCACCTAGATACAGATAGAGAGAGAGAGAGAGAGAGAGAGAGAGAGAGAGAGAGAGAGAGAGAGAGAGAGAGAGAGAGAGAGAGAGAGAGAGAGAGAGATACGCTGAGCATCCTAGAATCTTTAAAAAAAAACAAGTGGCATCCAATTAAAAATAGCCCTTCCAGTCCCTTGGCTGAAAAACAAGTCAGGAGCCAAAAAACCGAAACCTGTGCCTTGAATTGAATCCCCAAAGAACGGTTAGTGTGTGTGTGTGTGTGTGTGTGTGTGTGTGTGTGTGTGTGTGTGTGTGTGTGTGTGTGTGTGTGTGTGTGTGTGTGTGTGTGTGTCTTTGTGTGCGAGAGAGAGAGAGAGAGAGAGAGAGAGAGAGAGAGAGAGAGAGAGAGAGAGAGAGAGAGAGAGAGAGAGAGAGAGAGAGAGAGAGCATGTGCGTGCTGTGCTTGTATGTCAAAGTGGTCAAATTTAAGTAGATCTCAGTAGAAGCCACTTTGGCCGACCCATTGAAAACAAAGACAGTCTCAGCCTCATCACTGCCAGGTCAGATAAGGTAGCAAGCCCTCCACTTGAGTGGACTACACCATGACCCACACCAAGGGTCATGCCATGACCCACACCTAAGGTCAACCGCATCTCAAATAGAGGAGATGAGAAATAGGAGGGTATATGAAGAGAAAGAGAAATAAAGGAAAAGAGGACAAGAGAAAAAAAAGATGGAAAAGGAAATGTACAAGTAGAATACAGAGGAAGGAGAGAGAGAAAAAAAAACATGACAAAGCAAAGACACAAAAAGAAAGGCAGAGAGGGAACGAGAATAAACGAAAAGACAGAAAAAGAAAGTGCAACAGAGAGAGAGAGGGGGGAGGGGAAGGAGGAAGAGAGGGGTCTGATACTGAATCCTCTAATTAAGAGTGTGTGCAGTTGCACTGCGCCCCTTCCTCTGTAGCCATGGCAGCCAAGCATTCAGACCTCCTTCACATAAGCCAGGACTCCCTGCCTTCCCTCTCCACTCCTCGTCTCTCCTCTCTTCTTCTCCTCTTCTCCAACTCATCTCTCCACTCCACTCCACTTCTCTTCTCTCTTCTCCTCTTCTCTGCCTCTCCTCCTCTCCTTTCCACTCCACTCCTCCTCTTTGTCTCTCTCTGGTCTGCCTATCCTTCTCTCTTCTCCCTCTCTTCTCCTCCTCCACCTCTTCTCCTCCTCCAACTCTTCCCCTCTCCTATCCACTCCTCTTCTTCTCTGTCTCTCATCCTCTCTGCCCCCCCTCCTCCTCTCCTCTCCACTCTCTGCTCTGCCTCTCCTCCTCTCCACTCCTTCCATCTTCCCAATGTCCCTAAACACAGCCATTGTCAGCCAGTGATTAACTGAATGTACTTAGTATAGAAGGAGGGTCACAAGAGGAGATAGAAAAAAGAGAGAGAGAGAGAGAGAGAGAGAGAGAGAGAGAGAGAGAGAGAGAGAGAGAGAGAGAGAGAGAGAAAAAAGCGGAGAAACTATGAGAGGTATAAATGAGAGAATTTGAGAGTGTGAGAATCTAGAGAGAAAGAAAGAAAGAAAGAAAGAAAGAAAGAAAGAAAGAAAGAAAGAAAGAAAGAAAGAAAGAAAGGAAGAAAGAGATGGGGGCTAGGCGAGTGGAATGCTGTGCAGGGAATGTGTATTGGGGAGGCATAGCCATTCCTACCCCCCTGCTGAACACTGATTCTCTAGGCTCCCTCTTAGGACTGGGTACCGAAATTCGGTTCCTTAATGGAATTGAATGAAAGGCTAAGGTTCTACTTGGCATCGAAACGTGCCTTGGCTGTCGGTTCCACATTTCGGTTCCTAGATGTCCATCACGTCAGTTATCATTTCGCATTTATAACCCCAGAACGTTAACGCAGTCAGAACGGCAGTCGCTTCTGGCAAAAAAATCTGGTAACATTAATTGTGATCATTCGGGCTTGCAGAGACTGCTGGCCGGCTACAACCCCCTTTTAAACAGGTCGTCAAATCATCTATGGATACTAACGCTGTTACGAGACAAACTACCATCAGCCCATCTTTAATTTGTGTAGGTTTACCGAGAAGAGTAGCCTATTTCTAGCGTTTGTAGATGGCAAAGAATTCAAACTTTGTCTTCGACACGGCCAATGCGAGCCAAGAAACAGCAAGATAAGCATTGCATGATTCTCACGCAGATGGTTACATCGGCATATGAGGAAAGTAAAAGTCGGCAACACTTTTCACTCCACCATGAATCATCAAACAGTGTTGGGGACCTTTTCCCTTTAGTGGTGGGTGGTGCGCGCATTCTCTGACTTTTTGGATTACACCGTGAATCATTGCAAAGTTTAAAATTCATGTCAATAAAATGCAAACTCATCAGAAGCATCAGGTGAGCTCAGTCACTTTTGGCCGAGCGAGAGACTTTCTTTGTGCCACGGAACGCAGTAACGTGGATTATTGAAACTGAAGACTTGATTTCTTCTATGTGGATATTTTTTTTCCCGTTTGGTAGCCTATAGGCCTAATTACGGACCATGCAAAGAACTCGAAACAGAGCGCGCCCAGTGCTTCACTGCGTGCGTAACAAGCTATAGCCAAGTCGCCTCCGCCCGTTCCCCAAATCCGCCCGCCTACTTATAAGTGATGATAGTTAATTATGTATGTCACTCCAGTCAGGAATGGATATCGACATTGAAACGGTGATGACATTTAAAACTGAGTCAAGCGGCCATAAACAGCATTGTAATGAAAGGTGTCGTAACGGCAGCATGAAGGTGGAACTTTAATTTCACGACGACATTCTGGCTAAAAACTCGCCCTGGCTGCTTCCCTGTTTCGCTTTAGGACTACAAGTGTGAACGAAATAAGCAAAACAGCATAAAGGAATAACAGAAGGCTAACGGAAATACCTACGTGACCTGAAATCAAGCGGGCGGAATTGATAGCCTTTCGCCGGCGAATTGTGCTGAAACTAGATTTTGGACATGCTGGACGTTATCTCCAAATTACGATAGAAAGGTCCACCAATGTTAGCTAATATTGCTCATTACCTTATCTACACAGTTGCCGCTATCCAAAAATATACGATAGCATAATCAAATAGTATTTGAAATAGTGACATTATCACGTTCACAGTGAAGTGATCAGTGAAGTGGGCGGAATTTGGCGACCTTACTTGTTTTAAAAGTGTTTGCAAGAACAACATACCTGTTAGCTACAAAAAACTGCGAAATTGCCTGATTTTAAGACAAAAGTTGGAAAAGTGTCAACAGGCCAAATCCTGACAGTCAACGGGACGGCAGTGACAGGTCAGACAGTACATGCTTTTCCATTTAACAGTCCCTGCGCGAGGCCAAAATCCCCTCACACAGGGCATGTTTTAAAAGGAGCGTGTGCAGCGTAAAAAATGAAATATGAGTTTCTCCTTGTTGTTTTGCCGCTCAAGTTGTCTGGGGCTGATGCAAAACTTCATGCTGGTTCAGTTTGTAATCAGGTAAATTCGCACGATTGTCTGTGCGATTGCCATGAACATCGACTGTATGACTATGACCTGATGCTCCGATGCAAAGATGCACACCCACGAAATGGATAGGGTTGGATTTAGATTGTAGTTCTCAATTTAAAATAAATTCCCGGGAACTTCAACTGGATAATGAGGTAGGCTCGGTGGTCGTTTGAGATTTTTAAACATTTCTTTCAGTGTTTATAAATTAGGAACCGAAAATGGCACCGTCAGGAACCGGCATTGAAAAGTAGGTTCTGGAACCGGAACCGAAACCGAAAAATTCTGATCGGTACTCAGCCCTACTCCCTCTATTACCTGCCAACCTGTCACTCACACACACACACACACACACACACACACACACACACACACACACACACACACGCGCGCACACGCACACGCACACACACACGCACGCACGCACGCACGCACGCACGCACACACACACACACACACACACACACACACACACACACACACACACACACACACACACACACACACACACACACACGTGCACGCACACACACACGACCTATATGGACCACATGACACCAGAGCACACACGCACGCACGCACACACACACACTCCATTTACTCCAAATATAATACTGCGTAATAGTCACAGTATGGTGGTCACTGGTCACAATATGGGCCCCATCACACCAGGGCACACAGACACACAGACTCACACACACGCACACGCACACACACGGGCACCCCCACCCCGTGCCTACCACACACACTTCTGTAGAAGCCAACACAGTCTTTCGCTGTTGAGAAAACCCACTCAGCCATGTCCAAATGTGCCCAGTGACTCAGCCCAGTGAACTCAGGTTCAGGCCTCCGGGCTGATGCCTTCGCTTCCACCGTGCTGCTACAGTAGACCCGTAGTGAATGCTCAAGTGTGTGTGTGTGTGTGTGTGTGTGTGTGTGTGTGTGTGTGTGTGTGTGTGTGTGTGTGTGTGTGTGTGTGTGTGTGTGTGTGTGTGTGTGTGTGTGTGTGCGTGTGTGTGTGTGCTGCTGAAAGGCGGGCTTGTTTAACTGGCTGAGTCAGGGGATTGTCCATGCCTAGCGTGCACAGTAGGCTACCACAGGAAAGCAGGACCTCCCATTTACAGGAAGTGAATGTCTGGGCCAATAGCAGACCATTCCAAAGATGGCTAATGGGCCAATATATGTACATGGGTTTCCCGTTTGTGAACAATCCCTGGCTGTGCACTGTTCAACCTCTGATTGTTGGAAACTGCTGTCACTCAAAAAATGCACTCACGTGGTTGGGTGCTTAGCATCTTGTCCCTCCTCACATTGATGCCTAAAGCACCTACAAAAGACGCCTGCTGAATGCCTAAGGCCTTTTTAAACACTACAACCCTCATCTTGCATTGGAATGCGTTCATTCAGCTCTAACATAATATTAAGATTTTTAATACAAATATCTCTAATCTTATGGGCTTGAATGCTGCATCATGCAGCTCCAGACGCCTGGGTCAGTGTTGCACAACGCAACATCCAGCATCAATGAGTTAACAGAGACAATTTATAAGGAGTTTCTTAGGGATCCATAGAGAGAGAATCATTTATTATATGACATAAGGCTCTAAACTGCAATCCTATGGCAGCCATGGCCCTTAACGAGACTAGGAGAATGAATGGAGCTCAACTGGAAAGTAGAGCAAAGATATTCAACGGTAGACAAAGATAAAGCATAGCATGCATCAACAATGCAAAGGAGTGGGATTAAGTCAAAGTTAAAGCACTGCGATCCTCTCCTTTTTCTGTGGAGTTTAGTGGCGGCACTACCGCCATTTACAGTGCCAAAGGAACTCCATTCATTCTCAACCTCTGGGGTGCATTTCTCGAAACTACGTTTTCAATGTAATTTACCATTGGCAACTACCCAAGTTGCTAACAGCTAACAACTACGCTTTCGAGAAACGAACCCCTGGTCTCTCCTAAAGGGGCGTATCCCGGAGAAGTATGCTAATGAATCGTCTCTACCTTATCCATCGTCTCTGATACTATACTAGTTTGTGGTTTGTGGTTCATGTCATGGTAGATCATGAACAGTTTGGTGACCGTGTGTAGGTGTAACATGTAACAGTACATTTTTGCAGTGTTACTGTAATGCAATATTTACAGAGCAGGACCTAAATACAGACGATATATTGTTGTAAATCTGACTGTAAGTATTAATTGAGTGTTCAACCCTCAAGTAAGTAGTGTTCAACAACTCGAATGAAGCAGTCTTATGTAGAGAGCAGACAGAGCTGAATTACAGGTATAGTGTGATTAACACTCTAAAATGCACGGTGTGGTCTTTTGTACTAGTCCTCACACAAGGTGGAGGCAGACTGCTGGAAACAAGAGACCTGTGTAACACTGTCTGGCACAACACTAACTTGTGGGTTAACGTTGTGGCACTCTCTCACGCACACTCACACGCTTGCATACACAATGGACACCACAGTCCTGCGGCTGTGCTGATAAACTCTGGCCTCTGGGGCGACCTCTGGGGCAATAGCCAACTGTAATCAGCTTTATAACACGCTCTGTTAATGGCTGATTGGTTAATCAATTATTACAGACCCTACAGGCCATAAACTACTCCAGGTTGTGCGTGCAAACTCAAACACACATACAGTATACGCATGCATTCACACACACTGTTAAGACACCCATAAACCTGCCTACTTTTTCAAAAGAGACTGGCACTATCTGAGATCACGCATCAGCAGTGTTACAGACAGACAGACAGACATAGATAGGTAGATAGACAGACGCACACACACATGCACACGTGCGCACTCACATACTCCCACCCACTCACCCACACACACACACCCTGTGCGGTGCTGTACCTGCCCGCCGTTGGTGGTGGAGAAGATCCTCATGGTGCCTCCGCACTGCTTGACGTACCAGAGGAACCACAGCGCCGACACCTCGTGCGGCTCTGACGTCACGTTCACGTTCACAAACAGGGTGGCGAAGCGCCGCGCCGCACTGAAAGGAGGACAGAGGAGGAAAGAGAGACACTTTTAAATGAAAGGTGATATCGAGGAGAGAAGCTAGAGAGAGGGAAAGAAGGGGGGGCACTTTCACAAACAGAGCGGCGAAGCGCTGTGCTGCAAAAGGAAAAGGGGAGAGACAGACAGAATGAAACAGGACATATAGAGGAGAGAAAAGCAAGAGAGAGAGAGAGAGAGAGAGGGGGCACATTCAAAAACAGAGTGGCGAAGCGCCAAGCAGCACTGACAGGAGGACAGAGGGGAGATATTGTGAATGACAGAGGTCACAAAAAGATTCCACGTTCATGTTCACAAACAGACAGAGGAGAGACATTGTGAATGAAGACAAAGCACAATCCCAAACCACACACACAGAAAGTGGAGAGCAGAGAGAGCATGGATGAAGCAAGCAGAGAAACAGAACGAGAGGGACATGAGGACAGCAATTTATAGCTGAATAGTTGGTTAGTGGATGGATGGATGGATGGATGGATGGATGGATGGATGGATGGATGGATGGATGGATGGATGGATCGATGGATGGATGGATGGATGGATGGATGGATGGATGGATGGATGGATGGATGGATGGATGGTTAGATCAAGGATGACAAAGTCATTTTCACAATGGGCCAAAATCTAAATCAGGAACAAAGTCACGGGCCAAAGTCAATATGTATTTTATGTTGGGCTAAAATTGTGCATGTACACACGTAATATTCAAAGGCAAATTTCACAAACACACATTCCAATAACTTATGGTAGATCAAATGTACCTTCCTTGCACATATTTGATTGTATACAGTATGTAATATGTGAGCTGTTACAGGCCTCAATCATATCAATGGTGTATGTTGGTCAACTTTAATGCACATTTGGAATGATGTTTCGGACCAAATAAAAAGTCTCTGTGGGCCAAATTTGGCCCCCGACCTGAGTTTGACATCCCTGGGTTAGATATGTTTGTTGGATAGCTGTATGGATGGGTGGATGGATAGATGAATGGATGGATGGATGGATGGATGGATGGATGGATGGATGGATGGATGGATGGATGGATGGATGGATGGATGGATGGATGGATGGATGGATGGATGGATGGATGGTTGATTAAATATGTGATATGATATACGTATGATAGTTGACATAAATATTTTTGGATGGGCAGAATGAGTTAGAAAATTAAAATAATGTCAGAATGTGACAAAGAGACACGTGGGCTGGCTGGCTTGAATTGTGGACTGTCAAACAGAGCGGGCCACGTGGGACTGCAATAAGCAGCAAGAAAAACCAACGTCACCGTCACAAGAAGCTCTATCATGATGTAATGTTTAAATGTGTAAGTAAGTAATGATACTTACACTACCACAATGATACTTACAATAATTGTATTTATTTATTTATTTGAGACACAATCTCTCTCTCTCTCTCTCTCTCTCTCTCTCTCTCTCTCTCTCTCTCTCTCTCTCTCTCTCTCTCTCTCTCTCTCTCTCTCACACACACACACACACACACACACATACACACACACACACACACTCTTTCTCTCTCACACACAATCACACGGGTCTCTTATATTCCCAGCGGTGTGCCTCTCCGATTTCACGTCGTTTTATAGTGCCATAAACGCTGCGTCGAAGAGTGATGTGGTGCTGTGGTATGTGTGCGTAGTAGCGCTTCAAATTAGCCTAATAGCTGCAGCAAGAGGCGAGTGTGTAATTCGTCAGATGACGTAAAGTAAGGGGAGCTTAAGCAGTGGGCCGACTGATGTAGTAATGGCTCAATTGGGGAGTGCGTCCGTGCGTGTGCGTGTGCGTGTGTGTGTGTGTGTGTATGCGTGTGTGCGCGCACACGTGTGTGTGTGTGTCTGTGCGAGTGTGTAATTGTATGCATTACACTGCATTACATCACTCAGGTAGAGGGGGACAGTATGCATTTGGCCGTGGCATTCAGCTTGCTGGTCGTCATTATGTTTGTTTAGCTCATTCTCAGGCTGGACAGAACGGTTCCGTTGCCAGGACCGGGATCTAAAATGCTTACTGGTGAATGACCTGCATTCATACCTGGTGTTTATTTGATCACGTGACCCAGGTGGACCTGGTGACGTCTACCCATGCGTGGGAGCGGAAACGTGCAGTATGTGTGTATGTGTGTGTGTGTGTGTGTATCTACCCGATCCTAAGGACCTCGTCAAAGAGCTGCTCTGTGTGTGTGTGTGTGTGTGTGTGTGTGTGTGTGTGTGTGTGTGTGTGTGTGTGTGTGTGTGTGTGTGTGTGTGTGTGTGTGTGTGTGTGTGTACTTTTTCCAATACTGTTTGGATCTGTAATCCTTCCCTGTGTGACGATCCAAATAAAAGTACTAAACTGTGTGTGTGTGTGTGTGTGTGCGTATGCGTGTGCGTGTGCGTGTGTGTGTGTGTGTGTGTGTGTGTGTGTGTGTGTGTGTGTGTGTGTGTGTGTGTGTGTGTGTGTGTGTGTGTGTGTGTGTGTGTGTACCCGGTCCAGAGGATCTTGTCAAAGAGCTGCTGCATGGTCATCTTGTCCCACTCTTCCGCATGGGGGGCCCGCCATGGGGCCTCTCTGGGGATCTAGAGAACACACACACACACACACACAACGGCCCTATTTTCACAAGGCACTAACCCAAAGTCTTCATAACACCTTTTATTTCTCCGTCCATTGGCGCTGATTGTACATAGGGCCTAGCCTGGCAAGCCAGACTAAATGTGAAATGAAATGGGAATATGTAGTCTGGTCTCGATCAATGAGACATCAGAAGATTGTTGATGGGAACAACCCGTTGTTCTTCAAACCGTGTCTGTGCCTATTGGCCAACGCTTTGTCGTCACTCCCTCAAAACCCTGTCCGCTTTGCATCCAAAGATTCAAAACAAATCTCCTGCGTTGTGATTGGTATGCCAGTTTCAGGGCCTGGGGCATTGTCCGTGACTAGATCCATTCACAGGCAAAAATGATTTTGCCCGATGGCGGATGGAGCTAGTTTAGTAGGCTACATAGGGCACACAATTAAATATGGTATCAGAAAAAAACTAAAGCATCCAATCAACAGCCTAAGATTGGCACAATGGCCTTTTAACCTTAAGAGGAGGGACAACTGTCTCAGACATAAGGTGTACAGCAGTGGCGGCTGGTAGTCTGTCAAACAGGGGAGGCTGCTCAATTACAATATGTCCAGAACGCAAAAAAAAAAGGGGGGGGGAGGGGGGGTGTCAATTTTGACACACATCTTACATTGGTCCTGAGCCACATATGGCCTCACACACTAAATGACTCTTGTTGAAACAAATTTGCTAATCATTAATCATTATCCCCCTTGTAGCCTATTCAAATAGGGATTTTTTTTTTTTAATTATTATTATCATCATTAGGCCTACCTCCGCCACATAATGATGTGATTGAGTTTGCCTTCGTTGTTCATTACTTGGTGCACGGCTTAACTTACCACTAGAGGTCGCAAAATCTTTAATTATTTAGGCTACCAGACATTGCCAATACTGCAATACACAGTAGGAAACGGGACTTTGACAGTTAACCAGTTGATCAGACACCACGAAAGCTCAAAAGAAACGGTTGTTTCTTCCCTACCTTTTTCACCAAGTCAATATTAGGCAGTGCTCTGCTCTGCTCCTTGATATTAATTTTCTCCTCATAAGGACGACTGGAATTCGCCAGAATTTAATCCACAATGCTTGGCATTTTGCATAGCTCTCTAGCTTTCTTGCAAGCTAGCTCTAATAAAAAGTAGGCAACCTCAACTTTTGAATTGGGAGATTAAAAAGGATAAGGACTTGCCACTATTAAGACTTTATTCGCAACACTAGGTTTACAAGAATATGTACACAAAACTGGAGTTCACCGCAATGAATAGCTTCCTCACTGGTTACCACGACGAAACTTCTTCTCAGTCAAATTAATAACATATCCGCTTTTCAACTACTGTAGCCTACTGACACGGGGTTCACCCAATCACAAGTCGGAGCCTCAGTCTCCGGTCCCTCCCCCCCGCTCTCTCTTCTCCATTCACTCCCAGTGAGGCTCAGTCTCAAAATCAAAAAAATGTTCACGGCAATAGCCAATGACCGTTTAGCATTTTGCCATTGAAAATGCGTACAATTCCACATGCCATTGAAGTCCATTGAGACTCGACTCGCTTGCGTTGTCATGAGCGGAGAAAAAAACTCGTGCGAGCCTCGGGATCTTATTACAGATTGGTTAAATCTCTAAATTGAGCACATGCATTTTATATGGAGCTGGGTCTGAAATAGCAATGTTATTAAGTCGTGTAAAGCATTAGTTTACATACTATTCTCGTGATTTTGGACAGGAGGCGGCGCCTCCCTTGTACTCAATGAGGAATCGCCTCTGGTGTACAGTGAAGCAACCCCTGTGTTGAGTTTTGCAATCTACTCAGTTTTGTCCTTTGTGTGAGGTGCT
>NW_026946109.1:0-19450 GCF_034702125.1 Engraulis encrasicolus | reverse complement strand
CATTTAAAAAGTATTGGGAGTTGGGAGATGAAACTTTCACAATTTGGAGACATCCCATAGAGCTCGCTAACAACGCGTCAACTAAACTTCTAGGTGAAAGTGTTGATGTTTTATGACCGAAAAAGCCTCCTACACTCTAATCTCTAGAGTGGCGGAACTTTGGTTCATGAAGGTTCCACCATAGTTTTCAATGGAGACCCAGGCTTTCACAAAATCGCCAAAAACGGGAAAACGACAAGAGACACGGAAAAGCCTATAACTGTACGCGATCTCCAAGCCGAGCCGGTCGTTTTAGTGTTTGAACGGTGTCTCTATCTCGAAAGGCCTAGGAGGAGATCCATTTTCTATTTTACTGCTGCCCTGCACAAGACCAAGCTATAATAATAATAATAATAAAACAGGACTTAGAGATTACTATAAACGGGCCTTGCTCTGCAAGAGCTCTGCTCTTGCTCCGCAAGCCCGCTTAATAATAATAACTAAACAGGACTTAGAGATTACTATAAACGGGCCTTGCTCTGCAAGAGCTCTGCTCTTGCTCCGCAAGCCCGCTTAATAATAATAAATAATAAAACAGGACTTAGAGATTACTATAAACGGGCCTTGCTCTGCAAGGGCCATGCTCTGCATGGTCCTTGCTCCGCAAGCCCGCTTAATAATAAAACAGGACTTAGAGATTACTATAAACGGGCCTTGCTCTGCAAGAGCTCTGCTCTTGCTCCGCAAGCCCGCTTAATAACAAAACGTGTGTTGGTGGAATTTGAAAATGCCATTGTAAAAATGGTAGTAGGTCTGGGCCTAGGGCATACTCCGTCAGTAACAAGATGAGCTCTGGGGTGTCCAAATAGCCAATAGGCCTAAATACTCACAATACGACAAACCCATTTCCTGCTAATGTAAGGCAAGGCACACAAGACTAAATAGCACATATACACAAGAAGGTAAAACCACGGTAATTGTGTAAAACGTATTTGAAATAGCCTAGGCCTAGCATAGCATGACTCCGTGGACAGTGATAAAAGATCATATCGTCAAATGAAGCCCAAGAAGAGGGATTCTATAACAAATGGGCTACTGCAACGGAAATAATGTTCTTACTCCTAACGCTTACCTTTAAACGGCGAGTGATATGTTTTTAATAACAACGCAGTGCAAGTTGTAAGTCTAGTTCCGCGATTAACATGGGTCTACTGTTTACTTTCACTTCTGAGGTGCCTTCGCCGCGCGCAGGCGCAGACCTTCCAGGGCGTGTACTCTTCAGTCAGAGATGCTTTAAGTATACTTTCTCTCTACTCTCTCTGCTTCAGTCCTACAAAGCACAGGGTTTCCGTAAACAGCTACGACTAGCTCTATTAATATAACGGGAGTTCATCTCCTCTCCGTCGTATGGTGCAAAGGGTGGATGACAACACTATTGGGTTTTCAACGTTTTATTGCCGTCGATTCGTGGGGCAGAAATAAAGTGCAGCGAGCCCAGTGGTCTCATTTAGGCCTACATCTGATAAAGTGGACGTCTTGGGAACGGATACGGTTGGCTGTAAAGATATTTAAAAATTGATAGCTCATGTCAATAAAATAGGCTAAACGCAAATAGCTTACATCTGTCAGCCCATTTTTCAAATCAGAAATTCCCAGATAGCAAAAATGTTCTGGGCTTTTTATGGCCCAGAAACCTTGGTTCATCCTGGCAATATGCCGCAATATGCAGGGGTTACTCCCGGGCCTAAAACGGCCCACAAGATTTTGCCGGAATCATGCCAGAAAGCAGCCAGTAGAATGCCAAGAACGTTCGACAGAGTGCCGGCACCTTACCAAATGTTTGCCAGAAGACCCAGAAATGGCCCATGAGCCTACCACAAGATTGCCAGAACCCTACCGATTAAAACCCATAAATATGCCGGAATGTATTTAACCTTCCCAATAATAATAATAATAATAATAATAATAATAAAGAATAAAACCCACAAAAAATCATGCAAATTGGCCATTTATTATCTTTAGTAGGCTACAACATTCATCCATTCAATAGATTTTGGAAATTGAAAATGTATGACATTTTAAACAAGAATTTTCAGAAAAGAAAACAAAATGATCAAAATGCATTTTTTTAAACTCACAGCCTTTCTTAAAATATCCCTTCATATGTTTTAAATGGAATTTTCCAAAAAAAAACAAACCAAATGATAAACACGTTTCTTAACATATCCCTTTGAGTTATTAAAAAAAAAGTTCAGAAAATAAACAAAATAATAAACATTTTGTAACGCATAAACCTTTAAGATATCGGTGAGAAAAACGCACAAGACCTTGCAGTCGTACATTGTATTTTCTTCTGTGAACATGTGTTAATCATATAGACAAACATGTAAAATACATACAATCAGGGTGCGGTTTGTAGGGGGATTGTCCCCTCTTCTGGTTTTGATATTGTCACTTTTTCCACATGATTTTAATCATAGTTTAATGTAACTCCATTGATATTGTTGACATCTGAAACACATCCCCCTTTCTGGTTTTCTGACAAATCGCACCCTGCATACAATATAAAAAGTTGAGTCCTTTCCTGAGACGTTCTGCAGTCAGGGAGCTCCTGAGACATTTGACCCACAGGTACCAAACATACTTTTTAAGGCGACATCTTTGTCATGATGTGTTAATTCAGCACTGTGGCATAAATCATCTCAATTACAAAATACATCAAAGTGAAGCGAATGGGTATACAAGAGTCTGACTATCAACATTTTAAAATATCTTCCCACAACAAAGTTCCTCAAAATTGACAAAGGTGTTCCTCCAAAAAATGGATGCAGTCAAGCCACCGATGCAGCCTTTTCGATCTTGGCTACTTTGAGCATGTGTGTGTGTCTGACCTAGTTCACAGTCCAGTGTGTTTGTGTGTGTACCGTAGCATGCATGCGTGCAGGTATTTGTTGCTGCTTGGGATGCCATTGTGGTTCGGATGAAGGCACACCACACCTGGGGAGAAAGTCAATGCTGAAGGACAGGACTCGCGTAGGTGGGGCACGATGGTGGATTCATTGCCGTGTGTATCGATTCAGATTATTTGCCAACATCACCAGAGACTCATCTTGTTTGAGAGTGCGTGTATGTGTGTGCACGTGCGCCTGTGTCTATGTGCATGTTTATATGCTGGTGTGTGTGTGTGTGTGTGTGTGTGTCTGTGTGTGCTGGGCATAAAAAAGGGGCAAATGTCTGACATTCCGTTCTTGGTCTGTGCTTCTCTTCCTCACCCCATCTCAGTCTGCTGCCAGGTACAGCCACCTCTTCGTACGATTTTCCACCTCCTAGTGGGTGGCCTGGATGCATCTCTCTATTTCTCCAAAAAGTAAAGATACAAAAATGGCATTGAATCAGCAAATTTCAATGATCATTTCACCTGCAACAACATTCTTAAACTCTTATCCCTCGAACGATACATTGAGATTTGTAAATACAGTTCATTTTTTCATGGGACAACAATTAATACATTTCACTTTGACACATTGAATAGTAGCCAGCGTACAACAATATAACTACTTCAATTCAACTTCAGAATGCATCCATGTAAATCAACTTACTGCTTGAGGATGTCTGTCTGGCCCCATGACGAAAGCCCCCCTTTTGGTCCCTGGCTGGAATGTGGCACACTGACCTGTAACGAGAGTGAGATAGTCAAATGTTTAAGTCCTGTTCTACATATACACAGGGTTAAAAAGTTCAGTATTATGCAAATTATATTATTTCACTGATATACCTAAATAATCAAGAAAAACTAAACAAAAAATTGGCATAAGTTTGTTTGTAGCACATGCACACTCAGAAAGATGGGCGGGCGGGCACGCGCACACACACATTTGATTTTTTATTTATTATTTAATCAAATGCTTGTGTTCTATTTAAAGACAATTCACATGATTTCCTTTATTTGATGTAGAAGATCAACTTACTGTCTGAGGATCTCTGTTGATCCATGTCACTGGAAATTCCTCTCGGGCCCCTGGCCTGAAGACGTGGGCTCATGGACTGACCTGTGACAAGAGCAATAGTCAAATGTTTGGGTCATTCTAGGTATAGGGGTCTGTTAAGTCCAGGCAGGATTCACTTTCACTGTCCAGTCTGCTCCTACAGTTATACACAGGGCTGTTAATTAACTTTAAATTAACTTTTTTCTCCACCAGCCAAAATGGCAAGAATTTTACTATTAAAGCACACACTTAATAATGACTCAAAGTGGCTAGTAAGTTGGTCTTTTCTACATATGCTAAAAAAAATCAACTGTTCACTAGGAATGCTGATTATGGAGGAGTGCTGTTTCACTTTTTTTCCTCATAAGCAGGTGCACTTTGGCTCAAGGAAATAAAGTTGCTCAAAATTATGGTCAGACTTAGCTCCAGTGACTGTTGATAAGCCCTGCCAAAGATTCCAAGGCACACTGATGGTGAATTTAAAAAGCCTTTAATTAAACCCTTTAAGACCTTATCACTAGCTGGAGCCAATTCTGACCATAATGTTAAGTCCTTTTTATACATACAATAGACACCTTTATATTGCATCATTTTCTTATGTAAATCAACTTACTGCTTGAGGATCGCCGTCTTTCCTCATGTTGTAGAGCCTCCTCTTTGGTCCCTGTCCCTCACCCGTGTTAGTGAGCTGATGGACTCTCCTGTGACAAGAGTACATGGACTATTTTATTGCAAATCTGATATTTCTGTTAATCACATTTCCTCGTGCATGTGTAATAATAAGGGCAGCTACTTTGTGTCCTCAAAGATATATCATTCACGTATGTCACAAACTGCCCTCTTTCGTCTGATAACGACCTAAGAAACTGGTGGCTATATTGCATCGGTAAAGCGATGTGGACTCGAGAATAGCACTAGAACTAGAGCTCAGGGTAAAGCAATAATCCGTGACCTGACATTAGTCATCATGTTCTCAACGAAGTGGGTGGCTATTAACCTCAGCAGGCATCTGAAATCTAGTCAAACGGGCTGTCTCAAGCCCGTACGATATGTTATGACCAAAGGCCATGATAGCACACCAACGATAAATTGAGAATAAAATACGGTAGTCTTGGCATATCAGTCATCTAGCTCTAAACACTGACGTTTGCCGAATGTCCAAAAAGGATTAGCTGCCATCTATGCTAGCAAGGGTCGCTAGCTTGTCCTCCAAACCAGTTAAAAGCCATGACATGACATAACATGAATTAATACGTACTGAAACGCCTGTCAAGAGACCTAATGGCACTTAGTCATGAACAAACATCTGAAATACCGTAGGCTAGATGTTAGCTATCTCCAAAGGAAAATTACCTCAAGAAATGTTGCCTCAGCTTGTAGCACAGGTAAACACAACAAAGAACAATGTAAGTGAGTAGGCCTACAGTGTAGCCTAGTTATTAGGCAAAAGTATAACAATCGTTTTACTTACCTCAATGCAAATTTACACAGCACAATATCCTAGTTCAGTAGTAGATCGAGTCCAGGTTCGTTACTAGACTACTGTACTGTCCCGCCGAAAAGATTCCCAGGATGAAGTCGGTCTCACCGAGCATGCGTGTCAACCGTCTCCGTAGGGCAGGGCCGCTGTCATCTTTGTCTGGGCCCTAGGTTTAAAAAAAGCCCCCCACCCGAACAAAATGTTTTCTGGTAATATTCCAACTTGCCGGGAAAGAACCATAAAGTATCTGTAGCTCCGCCCTCCTGCACCACCGATTTTGTTATTTGGGTGGCATTCCAGTGAAAAGCCAGAATATCTCTGGCATTATTCCCACGTTGCCATTCATTTGCCGGAATCAACTGAAATCGTACATTCCCCAGAGAAATGCCAGAAAGATCCAGAAAGATGCCGGAGGGTTTTGCTATCTGGGGAAGGCTACATTCTTCCCAATTCCTATTATAGCCCTCATACTGACTTAAAATAGGCTATGATCTTTTAGAAGCTCATATCTCAAGTAACCAGATTCAACCACAGACGGGCAACACTGCTTTCCTATGGGCCCACAAATGGCTGGGATAGCCTACTTTCCTGTGGCTGTATGACTATACGTTTTTCTGAGCTTCTAGTTTGCCCAAGTGTAACGGAGTTAAAATATACTCTTTTTGTATTAAGTGAATCCTCTCAAAATCTGTTTTTTTTTGTTTTCACAATGTTATTTGTTTGGAATTATTTTACATGTTGTACCGCATTCATCTTAGTTGACCATGGGCCTTCACGACTGCTTTTCGCGTTCGTGCCTTTTGGGTGCTTGCGCCCTCCGTGCCTCCAGCTAGATCGCCCCACGCTGTGTTAAGTAGCGCTCCGGATAAAGCATCCTATTTTATTGAATGTTGTGACCAGGGGCGCTACCCATTGCTATTCTTTCATTTATCCATTCTCCCATTCTTTTTCTTTTCTTTTCTTTTTTTCTCTTTCTTTTGTCATTCCTCCGTCGAAGCTCCACCCCTGTAGTTGCATAGTTATATCCCCGAAACGCGGAGCGTCGGGGATGTAATGGTTTTGCGTGCGCCGCCGCCGCGTCCGCGTCCGCGTCCGCCGCCGCCGCCGCGTAAGGTCTTTCGTGTTAACGCGATAACTTTTGAACGGATGTTTGGATTTGTCCCAGATTTTTTGGGTGAATGCTCCAGGACAGGTTCATGAACTGATTCGAGTTTGGAGGTCAACACTTTCAAAATGGCTGAATTCAAGATGGCCGAATTTTTGTTTGGTCCATAACTTCTGACCTGGTGGATGGATTTGTCCCACATTTGGTGTGTGAATGCTCTAGGGTAGGTTCATGAACTGATTCGAGTTTGGAGGTCAACACTTTCAAGATGGCTGAATTCAAGATGGCCGAATTATTGTTTGGCCCATAACTACTGACCGGTTGGATGGATTTGTCCCAGATTTTGTGTGTGAATGCTCTAGGGTAGGTTCATGAACTGATTCGAGTTTGGAAGACAACACTTTCAAAATGGCGGAATTTTCATTTGGCCCATAACTTCTGACTGGGTGGATTGATTTGCCCGGTAACACCTTATTTTAATGGTTCACCATTTCAGTGAATCTACCATATTAGGTACAGTGTAATAACCAATGTAACAATATTTAATACCATTTAATACTAGTGTAATACCAGTGTAACAATATGCAATATCAGGTACAGTGTAGTAACGAGTGTAACAGTATGCAATACCATGTAATATAGTGTAATACCAGTGTAACAATACGCAATACCATGTAATACCACTTATGCACAAACACATGATGTAAGTAAAAAAATTACATTGTATTAAATATTGTTACACTGGTTATTACACTGTACCTAATGTGGTATATCCACTGAACCATTAAAACAGTATTACCATTTGCCCCATTGCTTCATTTTCACAATAGTCGTTTGGTTTTAAGCCTATGCGCGTCATGTCACGTCTGTATATACGTTTACGAAATGGTGGACGGGAGTGGTAGGAATGATGGGGGACTGGAAGCGTCGCGTTTCGGGGATATACCTTAAGCAGTCGAAGGCGACTGCACAGGCAGTCTAGTTATATAGTTGGTGGCGGTAATGCAACATTGTGTATGCCAACCGCCAATAAAAACCACAAGAAGAAGAAGAAGAAGAAGAAGACCAGGGGCGCAACTACTCATTTCTGGGGGGGTATGCAAGGACAATTTTGGAGGCCCCCCCCCCCCGTTATAATGCATACACAATGTAAGAATGTACACTGACCAAAATCTGCAACCAAATGAGGCATCCTTTGCGCTGAAATTGGATTGAACACCAGATCAAAACAAGCCTAAGCTCAGGTAAAACTATTGTCAGTGACCTGCAAAGGTGCAAAGGCTAATAGACCGTGACCTACCTGATGTCATCATCCTGTGCCTCCTCTCTACCTCTTTGGTCCTCCATGGCCATCTCTGTCTCTGTCTCTGCCTCTGTCTCAATGTCCTCCTGGCTCTGGTCTTGTGCACTAACCCATACATAAAAAGATCTTAATGACTTGCTATGCATATTGAATATGAAGTATCCAGTAAGCCAAGTTTGTGTGGGACTCTCTACACTTACACCTCATAGTAGCCTACACCTATCTGTTGCTTTTTGTAGGCAATGCAGGGACTGAGAGTGTTGTGTCAAGTTAACATAACGTGTATGTGTCCTAACAGATGTCATACTGTGTCTGTCAGTTAACTGAGTTAATGTTACTGTCAGAACGCAACAAACTTCCTACACCACAATACCGACATGTGACCTACCTGATGTCATCATCCTGTGCCTCCTCTCTCCCTGTTTGGTCCTCCATGGCCATCTCTGTCTCTGTCTCTGTCTCGTCCTGGCTCTGGTCTTGTGCACTAACCATTACATTAAAAAAATCTTAATGACTTGCTATGCATATTCAATATGAAGTATCCATAAACAGTGTCTGATGAAGTCAGTGAGTTGGTAGAAAACAACAAACTCCCTACACATACACCTCATATTACACCTACCTGCTGCTTTCCCTTTCACTGCCTGATCCTGTGCCAGGGTCTCCATTTTCACACCTGCATGACATTAATAATATTTCATTGAAATATTATTTCATGGGTCTACTACTGTAAAGTCCACATTCCACATTTGATCCCTATTGCACTGTGCATGCAAGCACATTAACCCTCCAAATGACTGGAATTGATAAATGCATGTATCCACCACAAAATACATTAAAAAAAAAACATTCTTATTTCTAAAGGCCCTGGGCCCACCCATCCTCACCAGTGGCGGAGCAATGGTACACGGGGCCCCTAGGGCTAAACACTGATAGGGACCCCTCATACAGTCAATATAGAGCCCCCACCACCAATACAGGAGGGCCCTGGGCCCAGGGGCAAATGCCCTGCTTGCCCCTGACCCTAACTGTGACACTGCACTACGTTTCACAAACTCACATAGACTTTTGATAGTCCGCCATCACTGTCTACAAAGAGTTAAGGAGACTATTGTCGACACCAATCTGCTCCTGTCTAAAGGCACAGCACTCTGGAATGCTACCACATATTTTGGTTAATTTTATTACTGTATATTTCATTTCATTATTTTTTTTGTATTGGTGTTAATCTAACCATTAAACACATTGAGCTACACGTGTTGTAGGACTTGTGCTATACAAATACAGTTTTTAAAAATATATATTGTAGTTATTATTATTATTATTATTATTATTATTATTATTATTTTATTATTATTATTATTGTCACTCCCCCAGACGGCTGTTTATTCCATACATGCAATGCTGTGCAATACAATTGTATAGTTCATAAAATCCTGTATTACTTCTACATCACATCACACTTTTAAACGCTGACACTTTTATGCAAAGTTACTTACAGCTATTATTTACAGTTAGTAGTATTGTTAGTTAGTTAGTATTGGTTACAGCCCCTGGAGTAATGTGGGGTTACGTGCCTTGGTACAGCCAATTGGAGCCAATTTTGGTCCCCTAGGGGAAATTCTTTCTCTGCACTTTATCCCATTTGGACTAGTGAATCACATTGAAGTACACACACTAGTCCGTAGCAGTGGGCTGCCTGCTGAGCGGCGCCCGGGGAGCAGTGTGGGGGTTAGGTGCCTTGCTCATGGGCACTTCAGCCGTGGTCCGGTCAGGCATTGAACCGGGAACCCTTGGGTTGCCAACCCAGTGCTCTAACCACTGAGCCACGGCTGGTATTGGTTACAGTCCCTGGAGTAATGTGGGGTTAGGTGCCTTGCTCTCAAGGGCTCCTCAGCCATGGATGGAGGTGTAACAAGAGGTAGGGTAGGATTTGAACCTGCAACCCTCTGATCTTAAAACTAACCATTAAGACATGTCAGCCACCACCACAACACCCACCCCCCCCCCCCCCCACCCCTGTGCACTCAAGGTATTTCAGCCCAGACTGATTTCATTGTAATCTATATTTCTAACTAGACTGCCTGTGCAGTCGCCTTCGACTGCTTAAGGTATATCCCCGAAACGCGACGCTTCCAGTCCCCCATCTTTCCCACCACTCCCGTCCACCATTTCGTAAACGTATATGATACATACAGACGTGACATGACGTGCATAGGCTTAAAACCAAACAACTATTGTGAAAATGAAGCAAAAAATGGGGCAAATGGTAATACTGTTTTAATGGTTCAGTGGATATACCACATTAGGTACAGTGTAATAACCAGTGTTTAATACAATTTAATACCAGTGTAACACCGCCATTTTTTTTTTTATTTACATCATGTGTTTGTGCGTAAGTGGTATTACATGGTATTGCATATTGTTACACTGGTATTACACTATATTACATGGTATTGCATACTGTTACACTCGTTATTACACTGTACCTGATATTGCATATTGTTACACTGGTATTACATATTGTTACATTGGCTATTACACTGTACCTAATATGGTAGATTCACTGAAATGGTGAACCATTAAAATAAGGTGT
This sequence comes from Engraulis encrasicolus, assembly GCF_034702125.1. Taxonomy (NCBI): domain Eukaryota; kingdom Metazoa; phylum Chordata; class Actinopteri; order Clupeiformes; family Engraulidae; genus Engraulis; species Engraulis encrasicolus. The sequence goes on along the minus strand of NW_026946109.1, from coordinate 9,001 downwards.
TACCGGGCAAATCAATCCACCCAGTCAGAAGTTATGGGCCAAATGAAAATTCTGCCATTTTGAAAGTGTTGTCTTCCAAACTCGAATCAGTTCATGAACCTACCCTAGAGCATTCACACACAAAATCTGGGACAAATCCATCCACCCGGTCAGTAGTTATGGGCCAAACAATAATTCAGCCATCTTGAAAGTGTTGACCTCCAAACTCGAATCAGTTCATGAACCTACCCTAGAGCATTCACACACCAAATCTGGGACAAATCCATCCACCCGGTCAGAAGTTATGGACCAAACAAAAATTCGGCCATCTTGAATTCGGCCATCTTGAAAGTGTTGACCTCCAAACTCGAATCAGTTCATGAACCTGCCCTAGAGCATTCACCCAAAAAATCTGGGACTAATTCAAAAATCCGTTCAAAAGTTATCGCGTTAACACGAAAGACCTTACGCGGCGGCGGACGTGGCGGTGGCGGACGAGTGATGACTCAGGGGAACCCAGTTCCCATTCCTCGTAATTTTCATCATCAGGGTTCCAGCAGAACTTATCTTGTGCGCCGCATTTTATAAGTTCAAAACGAGTTTTTTCAAATTGCATGCAGGCACTACTGCATTTATCTTTGAATGGTATTTTTGGACGATTAGGGTTCCTGCACCTCTTCTTTCCACTGCAAGCACTGTCTGTGCCCCAAAGGATATTTACTGGTGAAGGCAAAATTACTCTATCACATTCAGAGTTTTTAAACTTCAAAAACAAGAGTGAAATGTTTAATCCACAGTAGTGCCACATATACAGGAAATAGCCCTTGTATCTTAACAATATGGTCCATTTATACAGCAGAATCCCTATCACAACAATATGGTCCATTTATACAACAGAATCCCCATCACAACAATATGATCCATCTATACAACATGGAGCGGACGTTTGAGTCGACCTGTTATACACCTATGACAGCTGCAGGACAGAAATCCCAACATCGAAACCTCAGCTGCCTGTGTTGATCATTCTCTCACTATATATAGAAAAAAGTCCGCTTCAAGCTGATTTTTTTTTGCTTCCACTTCTTTTTTGTGTGTGTGTGGGTTTTTTTTTTTGGTGATGTTTCAGGTGAAAACCCTTCTTCATGCATTACGACAAATAGATAAATAAATAAATAAATAAATAAATAAATAAATAAATAAATAAATAAATAAACAAACAACTGGGAGCAAAAAAATCCTGGTTGAAGTGGACTTTCCTGTTTTTTAAAGATATTGTTGGGGCTTTTTATGCCTTTATTGTGACAGTACAGTTACAGAGAGACATGAAATGAGCGGTGAGAGAGAGAGTGAGAGAGAGACGGGGAAGGTTCGGCAAATGACCTCGGGCCGGAATCGAACCCGGGTCGCCGGTGTAGCAGTCAGTGCCCAGCCAATTGAGCCACAGCATGGGCCAGACTCTTCTCCTTTTATTTTGTCATTTGTTTGTCCTGTTTCCAGGTCAGACGTTTGGATGTGCAGGCTTTAACCTCCTACTTGCTGTATGCACCGACCAGGTCACTAAGGTCAACGGAGAAGAATTTGCTGGTGATTCCAAAAGTCAAAACAAGGTGTGGAGAGGCAGCCTTTAGCTTCTATGCTTCAAAGCTTTGGAACCAGCTTCCAGATGACATAAAAAATGCACCCACTATTGATAGCTTTATATCTAGACTCAAGACAAAGCTGTTCTCAGATGCTTTCCCCTAACCTAAATGGTAACACTTTATTTTAAGGATACATCTATTAGCACTAATACATACAATATTAATACCTGTGTTAGTCACTTGTAAGGCATGTACTGAGCAAAATAAGACAGTTGTTAAGCATGTATTCACAAATGTCTTGTTCATGCCCAATTAGGGATTTATTACTAATATAACCTTAGTAAGGACCAGTTAGCCTATATTTCTATTTATTAATAAGTAGTAAGTGGCAGAATACAATGTGTATAAGCTCCCGACACACTGTGTGAACAAACCCTGAACAGTGTGAAAACAGATGCGGAATAAGGGTCCCTATTCTAAAGTGATGCATTGGTCAGCCCAGATGGCTCAGGGCCTCCGCACTACCAAAGTCCCCCTCATTACCCATTACCTAGGGCCCCCACACCACCCAGGCCCGCACTACCTAGCCCCCCCAATCCACAAAGTGTAAGGGTATATTAAATAATAAATACATACCGAACTGAATCATCTAGTTTTCTCTTGTCCATAACAATGAAAGGAAGGTAACAGGAGCCTTTATATAGCAAGGATTGAACGTACACTTGTCAATGGCGGTGGGTTGGTGAGATGTCATTTTTTTCATGTACCACTGAGTTTTAATTGTAAAAACCCCCAAAATAAATGCAGAACATTAGAATAATAGTTTTGAAGCAAAACTAAACTATTCTTTTGTGATAATTAAGTTAATGTGTGAGAACATTAGCTTCAAGAAGTGCAGTGCATGATGGGTACGCAATCTAGGCCAACAGACAACTAGGCCAACAGACTACCCAGCTGTGAGCCTATGTCCTTAGCTCCTCCCCTCACCCGTGAAATTTAGTTGCTATCCAAACAATTTGCCATGTACGTACGTACGTAATAACAGAAATATATCATTGCTGCTTTGGCCATGCATTGCATTTCTGACTAAGGGCGTACCCATCCTGCACTGCACTTCTTGGAGCTAAGTTTCTCAAACATTAACTTATTTATCACAAAGGAATAGCTTAGTTTCGCTTCCAAACTATTACTCATCATTATATTCTGCATTTATTGTAGGGTTTTTACAATTAAAAGTAATTGGTGTATGAAAAAATGACATCTCACCACCCACCGTCATTGAGAAGTTTACATCCAATCCTTGCTATATATATAATGCTTCCAATCACACACTGCAATAATGAGTTGAATAAGTGAGACCTACATATCTAATGTGACTGTTACATAGGCAGAAATGTTCTTACACTTTGCTTCCAGGGGGTGGGGGTTAGAGTCGGGGCCCTAGGTAGTGTGGGGGCCCTAGGTAATGCAGGGGCCCTAAGCCATCTGGGCTGAGCAATGCATCACTTTAGAATAGGGACCCTTATTCCACATCTGTTTTCACACTGTTCAGGGTTTGTTCACACAGTGTACCAGGAGCTTATACACATTGTATTCTGGCCCTTACTGCTTACTCATAAATAGAAATCTAGGTCTACTAGGTCCTTACTAAGGTTATATTAGTAATAAATCCCTTATTGTGCATGAACAAGACATTTGCGAATAAATGTCTAACAACTGTCTGATTTTGCTTAGTACATGCCTTACAAGTTACTTACTAAGGCATTAATATTGTATGTATTAGCGCTAATAGATGTATCCCTAAAATAAAGTGTTACCACCTAAATTTATTATTATTATTTTTATTTTAATGTTTATTTAATTTGTTTTATTTTATTTCATTATTATTTTTACTTTATGTTTTATCTTAATGTTTTAAATGTTTTTGACTCTAATTTATTTCCTTCTTTCTTCCCTGTTTCCTTTCATTTACATTTGTTAACTTTGTGAAGCACATTGAGTTGCACCTGTGTATGAAATGCGCTATACAAATAAATAAACTTGCCTTGCCTTACTTGGACATTCTCTCACTGACAGCATGGATTACTGTTTGGATGTGCAGGCGTTTAACCTCCTACTTGGACCTTGGTCTCACTGACAGCATGGATTACTGTTTCTCAGCCTCTCTGAGCTGTACAAGTGGCTTTAATTTTCCGATTTCCATTTGCAATGTTTCTTCAGATGACCAAAAGCCACCTCTTTGTTAACACTTTTAACAAAAACATTTAATGACTCCATAAGAAAACTTCTCCTATTTTACCCCAGTGTGCAAATATGCTAAAATGGACCAAGGGAATAGCTGTGTTTGTATAGGGACACACATGTCAGTTTTGCTGCTTGGTCCATGTCTGCCCACCCCACCCCACCCTTCCCCTGTCTTACTCTATTGTGCATATATAATCTACAGTTGGGTTGACAGGTCTGCTATTTTGAGCCTACATATCCCCCATACTTTGTATTTCACAAATAAATATCATCATTATCATCACCATTATCATCATGTAGGCCTATAAGAAAAGGTAGGAAATGTAAAACTAAAGCAAATATGATAGCACATCACAGGTAACTATATGAATTAATGCACCCTAATGGCGATGTAATGTAATGTGGGGGCTTATAGTGTATTTGCTATACAAACCAATGCAGTCTAATGGAATTATGGCTTCGGGTAGAGTAGTGAAATTCTAAGTGGAATATTGAGTGGAATACTGAGTGGACTCACTCAGTGTATTATATGTTGCACACTGGAAATCCAACACTATGGACACTCCCATGTGTTATAAAGTACTGTGGTTTAGTTGAAATCTATCTCTAAGGGGACTTGTGTGAGTCATAATACAGGATACTGTATCGTGTTAAAGGTGCACAGTGTAGGATGGTGGCCAGAGTAGGTATTGCAACTATGCAGATCATTGAAACGGAAACTGCTCTCTACTGCCATGAATATTTACATGAATATTTAGTAAAAACTGAACTAATATTTACTCGTATGACAAAAAGTACCATGAGTTTTGCAGCTGGAAATTCAAAGTGGCGGACCATGGAGAGGATCCCCTTTTTCATGTATGAAAAAGTGTAATATTCCCAGTCATATTTAATTGGCCTACTTAGAATGTGATGGTGGTGGTAATTATTCATGAAAAGGTAACATTTTTGAATGGACAGCATGGATTCTGGAAATAAACTAATACAAACATTACATCTTTAAATGCACATTTAACACTATGGGGAACTGTGTGCATTAACTCATCCAGCCAGTAGAGGTCAGTGTGGGCACATCACTCCAAGTGGTCAGCACCTCAACTTCATATCTTTCATCTGTTTCATTTGTCCAACACAGACTAGTACCAAAATCCAAAATCTGACACCAAAAGACATTTTTGAGACAAAGTTGGCCAGATAGAGCTTGGCATGTTGCAGTCCCAAATTGACTAAATTAGACTGTTTGCTGACTTTATGTCAAAAATGCCTTGAATACTTGGTAGGCCAAGGTACCAGGATAACATCAAAATTGATGAGACCAGAATCACTAAATGAAATCAAGTTTTTTTATTGAGCAGAAATCACATGATTACATAGGGAAAATATAACTAAGAATGCAGAGTAATCATCCAACTTGAAGTACCGTAAAAGAAAAATACAGAGAACCATTCTACAACATACTCAAGCTCTCTGGATCAAGATCCAATGTCCTCCAGTGAAAGGGAAAATAAGTGAAACTAACCCACCACAATCCCACAAGGCCTGAAATTAAATTCAAACAAAATTCATCTTGAGACTGATTATGAAAGACACTGATTATGAAATAGTCACTGAGATATTGAATAGTAATAAAAAAGACAAAGACAAAATCCAAACATGAAGTAATCGGTGCAATGCAAAAATATATCCCCACAATTAGTAAAGGTGATAAAAGATGTCAAAAAAATCCTCCAATTAAACAAATGTTTAAAAAGTAACATAAAGGTGATAAAAGATTCAAAGTGACACTATGGAATTTGTGATACATAATCAAACCAAATGATCGCACCAACACCCACCTCCTCAATAAAATACCAAATACACCAACAACCACCTCCTCAATAAAAAACGAAATACATCCATAATTAGTTAATAAAACTTTGCCAGTCAATACATTCATAGTTGGTTTGGGATATTTGCAATGGCAGTAAACTGCTTTCTCCATCAGCAAATGTGGCCAGAGAGAAGTTGCTGCTGCTGATTATGTACTTTAAAACACAGAGAAGAGGGACCCACTTTATCATAGACGGAAGCTTACAATTTCATTCCTCTTTTTTATTGAAAACGAATTCTGAAGAAATACATTGGGAAAAGATGCAAACAAAACGAAATATGAAAGCCATAATACACCCTACATTTTGCAAACACAAAACAGCATTATTTAAAGTAGCGCAGAAAATGAATGCTGCCTTTGTTTTTGATTTCATCATTTTGAGCAATTTTGTCTCTCTTCTGCACGATAACAGCTCTTTCTCTCATTTCCTGTAATGCTTTGATGCGCCGCAGATATCCAGGTCTGGCCTCCTGTTCCTCTGACTGTATCAGCAGGTCAATGTAGTCTGGTGGACCTAAAGGACCTGGACGAAGTGCGATCTCCACTTGCAAATTGGTTGGTGGGCTAGAAGTAGGTTTAGCAGTCACAACAGTAACAATTTCACTGCTGACGACATATCCAAGTTTACCCACAGCTGTGGCTCTGATCTCATATTTAGTGCCTGGCTTCAGTCCTGACAGAGTTACTGTCTTCTTGTTTTTCTGCACAGGGTGAGATGTCCAATCAGTCTCCTGCCACTTTCTGAACTCTACTCGATACTCTGCAGTGGCAGAATCTGGGTCTGATACCTCAACTGTTAATGCGTCAAACGATACATCAGAGGTGGTTGGAGTGGCAGGTTTGGACGGAGGAATGAAGGTGACAGGCTCATCATTCCCATCTTCGTATATGAATATACAGGCTCCAGGGTAACACTCATCATATTTGGATGAAACAATGAATTTGGTGGCATCACTGTTGGTCATCTTCTTCAACTGCACAAACAGTTGTAACTGTCTCCTCATGCTTTGTCTGGTATCAGTTAGCCAGTCAGTATTTATGCTCTGTGGAACATCCGCCTGCAGACTTTCAGTCATCATTCCTGTGGGAGTAAGGAAATTGGATTGTTTCACGAGGCTGCTATCAGGCTGGTCTAAAGAGGTAAATGAAAAGCTCACAATGTTTGTGATGTCTACATCAGACAAAATATCATCCAAGTTGTCATCCAGTTTTAGGCCATGTTTCTCTAGCTGCTTGAGGAAGGATTTCAGTGTCTCTGATTCCTTTTCCTTCTGCTTTAGCCACACATCCAGGGCTCCACTGTTGAAAGGAGATTTCTCATGAGCCTTAAGGATGTCTTCAAGGGCACTCTCCTCTTTTCCACCCCCTCGAATAGAGGGAAGAACTGACTCGAGCTTCCCCACAAACTCTAACTTGTAGTGATGGCAGTTTTGCATGAAAGTCCTCAGCTTCTTCTTCATGGCAGAGAAAGTTTTTGCTGCTGTGTCCTCCACCAGGTCATGGCATCTCATCTCCGTCTTGTTTAAATGCTCTATGACTTCTGAGGAGTGTGTGCTGAGGCTGTTGCTGATTTCTCTGTGTAGTTTTGCAGCTTTTGAGTCCAGCTTCACCAGAGGGTACAACCACACCTTGACTGGAATGGCATGCTCCCCATTGTCTCCCAGGAGTGTTGGCAGTTGTCTGTAAACATTTACAGCCTCACTGAATGTCGACGGGTTGCTAGGTAGCTGGAAGTCTCCATGAAATGTGCAGCTGAATTTTTCCACTGCTAATTTCTCTTTTTCATCCATGTTAAAAGATGCATTTACTGTGAAGAGTTTCAGTTTTTCCATCATGATTTCAGCTTCCCCCTCTACTTCTTTCTTGTTTTCATCGTTAGATAATTCTCTGTCAAATACAAAGTAAGCATTGGCCCCGTACAAGATGGCAGTGACAACATGTGTGGCGGTGTCCTCTTCAAACACGTTGGGATAGGATACCTTACCGCGGCCCAGATGAGACATTGTTAACGCTTTATATCTAGTTGTTGTTTTGTACTGAAGAGTGATCCGCTCTTGTTTATGAGATTTCTTTGTGTCCTGGAAGTATTTAGCTGATCCTGCCACATTCACTAGTCCTCCATGGAGACTTAATTTCAGAGATCCCGATACATTCAATGAATTTGACTTCTCCTCAATTGAGTCTAATGTTGTGATGTTGAATTCAGAATTGCGTTGCTGGCGTTCATCGGTATTCCTCTGCAGCTCATCGTGATCCCACAGTGTCACACCTGTCGACAAATCAACAATTACAGAAAGGACATTGGAATTTGAATGATACATTTTATGCATCTAATATTAGGCAGTTGATTGATCTGCATGTATTTGGATACATCCTTTCCCTAAGTGGTGTGTGTGTGTGTGTGTGTGTGTGTGTGTGTGTGTGTGTGTGTGTGTGTGTGTGTGTGTGTGTGTGTGTGTGTGTGTGTGTGTGTGTGTGTGTGTGTGTGTGTGTGTGTGTGTGATCCTTGAGACCTCACCTGGAACGAGACGATCTGTTCGGCAATCGTACAGCATACCCAGAGCAAATGGTCTTCCAAGGGCAGCAATCTCTATGTCCTTCGGAAGTGCCATGTTTTCAGTCCCACACTCTGCAAGTAAACAGCACATGGGTCATTCCATGTCAATTCACATGATTCCCTAGAATCTCCCTAGGTGACCCTCTCCGATTAACCCAATATTTCACACACAGGTACCTTTTGATGTCAATTGAAAGAATACCAAGTATTAGCACCCTACGTCCAACGGTTGCGGAGATGAAGCCCTCCAAAGTTGGGGTGCCATGCCCACTTTTCAAGCCTGTGAATTGCATACAAAATTTACAAGCAGATTTTGACACCTCTGGTTTTAGTTTGAAGGAAGATACAGGCCTGAAAATCACCATGGCCCCTCAATATGACCCTGTCTACCAGATGATGTACTTACAAATGGCATGCCTTGATTATTTTTGATTAGTCTTGCCACTTTGGGGTTCCAGATCTTGGAAACTATGCATGCTTTGGGAGTTATAATTGATTTCCCATCATATTTGGGAACTGTACAGTGTATTCAAGAAAAAGTAGGGCGCTCAGACTTTAAAAGATAAAATAGGAGGGACTCAAAAACAGCTTTGGGACAAAATGACCTTACGGTACCCTCTACTTCAGGCCTCAAATTAACCATGTGGGCACTTGATGACTGGAACGCCCTTTTACCCCCATGTACAGTAGCACTGTATCAAACATTCAAGCTTGGAAAAACTTTGTTTTTCAAAGTTCTTCATATTAATCTTGGGCCCTTTAATATTT